>NW_007585200.1:3357-6674 GCF_000523025.1 Cynoglossus semilaevis | reverse complement strand
CTTCTCTTGTTATCAGTGGCCGTGCTGTGTGCCATAACAGCATCAATCAGTTGTGTTAATTAGGCTTCAGTTAGGAACCTCATATCTGTTAAATTTGATTTTACACCAGGACACATAAAGTTGTGTCATTTTTATATGCATCTCGGCGTTTATCACCAGACAGCGAACCTGAATAAACACTGCAGTTCCTTAAAGGTGTCGGCAGTTTGGTTTAATTTCCTCTTCTGTGCCTTAGTTAATGACAGGAATACTTAGTAGAAATCTGAGGAGATTACCTCTCACGCCTCAGGTGATCTCTGTATTTATTATTATAAAAATAGCTTGTCATGCAGAACGTTTCATTACTTCAACTTCAGAATACACTTCGGTTTTTTCAAATTAAACGTTGACAAAATGGCAGCAATAATAAACCCAGTGACTCTCCCGTTCTTGGGGTCTTGTTCACGAGTGAAGGAAGTATGGAGCGTGAGATTGACAGGCGGATCGGTGCAGCGGCCGCAGTAATACCACCAATGGTATGCGCCACACAGCTTGATGTTTATTAAGGTAATATAGTGACTTTTCCTCTAACATTATTCACAGTTAAACATCTGTATTCCCTATTTTATTATGAATAAAAAAAATAGTAACGCCATGACTTTGTTTCCTTAGCGTTCTCAGAATTCAAAGATTGATCGCGTAGTTGAATCCTTGATGCAACACCTTGAAAATAAAACTGTCCCCAGACGGGAAAAAACGACACGTGTGTAAATTAATAAAATGTCATTAACTGAGGTGGCTTGGGCATTTACATCGCATGCCCCCCGGACTACGTCGCTCAGCTGAATACTACAAAGGTCCTGAATCTGGTATGATAGTGATCTCAACTGTCCTCAATGAAAATCAATACAAATATACTCACTTCTCCCCACTATTGTTCAGGATCAAGGCCAAGAAACAACAACTTGACACAGTTGAATGAAAAATCAAGATTATTGATCAAATTTTGTTCCTAAAAACAAATCCAATCAACAAAATATTTTGTTCTTATGTCTCTGCTGCAGATGCTGAACCTCTTTGTGGCTGTCATCATGGATAATTTTGACTACCTCACCAGAGACTCCTCCATCCTGGGACCTCATCACCTAGATGAGTTTATCCGGGTCTGGGCCGAGTATGACCCAGCTGCATGGTATGTCCACATATCCATCTGGACCTCAAACAAAATCACACAAAGCAATAATGATCATTTGAATTGATCTTTTGTCAAACATTGAACTAAAGGACAGTAAAGCTATAAGTTCAGTTAAGTCAAAACTTGGGCTGGCTTTGAAACCTTTGTCTCTGTGTTTCCTGGTTGATGTACCAGTGGGATGTTTGCATTTGTAGTTTGCATGCTGAGGCAGACATCCCAAGATTCAAGATTCAAGATCGCTGGGGTAACATAGAACACACAGTGCTAGCAGCATGCGATACTACTACAGGGAATAAGGTAAGGAATAGAGGGAGAAAAGGGGGAATAGAACAGTGCAGGCAGTGCAGGAGTAGTGCGACACAAGATAAGGACATCTAAGTACAACACAGGTAAGAGCATTAACACACGGGGTAAGAACTTGTAGAAACACCGGGGCAAAAACATAACACGGGATTGGAACATACGCACACACAGGGACATAGGTTATTGCACATATTGACGTGGTCCATGTGCCGGGTGAGTGTGGTCCTTGGTGATGCTGTGTGCCTTACGCAGACACCTGCTGTGGTAGATGTCCTGGATGCTGGGGAGACTGCTGCCCGTGATGTCCTCAGCCGTTCGCACTACCCTCTGCAGTGCTTTTCGACTCTGAGCGGTGCAGTTCCCGTACCACACTGTGATGCTGCCAGTCAACAGGCTCTCGATGGTGCACCTGTAGAAGTTGGTGAGGGTGTTGGTGTTCATACTGAACTTCCTCAGCCTTCTCAGGAAGTAGAGTCTCTGCCGGGCTTTCTTCACCACAGAGTCCGCATGTTGTGTCCAGGACAGGTCCTCAGTGATGTGTACACCGAGGAACCTAAAGCTGCTGACCTGCTCCACTACAGTGCTGTTTATGTGGAGGGGGAGATGCTGGTCCACCCGCTGGCGCCTGAAGTCCACAATCATCTCTTTGGTCTTACTGACGTTGAGAGAGAGGTTGTTCTCCTGGCACCAGCTGGTCAGTGATGTCACCTCATCCCTGTAGGCGCTCTCATCGTTGTTGGTGATGAGGCCGATGATGGTGGTGTCGTCAGCAAACTTCAGGATGAGGTTGGAGTTGTGCTTGTTGGAACAGTCGTGGGTGAACAGAGAGTAGAGGAGTGGACTGAGGACACAGCCCTGGGGAGTGCCAGTGCTGAGGACCACTGTGGAGGAGAGGTGATTTCCAATTCTCACTGCCTGGGGTCTGTTGGAGAGGAAGTCCCAAATCCAGCTGCAGATTGATTTCTCCAGGCCGAGGGCGGTGAGCTTTGAAACCAGTTTGGAGGGGATTACGGTGTTGAAAGCCGAGCTGTAATCAATGAAGAGCATCCTCACGTAAGTGTTTCCCTTCTCCAGGTGGCTGAGAGCGGTGTGGGTTGCGAGAGCAATGGCGTCGTCTGTGGACCTTTTTGCTCTGTATGCGAACTGTAGGGGGTCCAGGTTGTTCGGGAGGGACCCACAGATGTGTCTCTTAATGATCCGCTCAAAGCACTTCATGACGACCGATGTGAGTGCTATGGGCCTGTAGTCATTAGGACAGGAGGCTGTGGGGGTCTTGGGGATGGGGACGATGGTGGATGTTTTGAAAATGGTGGGCACTGTGGACTGGCTCAGGGACAGGTTGAAGATGTCGGTGAACACCTCTGCAAGTTGGTCTGCACAGACTCTCAGCACCCGGCCGGGGATGCCGTCTGGGCCTGGAGCTTTGCGGGGGTTTACCTTCTTCAGCGCCTGTCTCACCATGGCTGTGTTCAGACAGAGCACAGCATCCTCACTGTCCACAAGTGGTCTGGTGGCGGGCGTGGTGTTGTCTGCATCAAACCGGGCATAGAAGGTGTTGAGCTCGTCAGGGAAGGATGAGCTGGACAGTTCTACTGGCCTGCTCCTCCCCCCGTAGTCGGTGATGCAGCGTAGTCCATGCCACACGCGTCTGGAGTCGTGGCTCTGTTGGGCAGACTCCACTTTCTCCTTGTATTTCCGCTGGGAAGCCCTGATGGTCCTCCTGACGTCATACTTGGCTGACTGATGAATTCAGTGGTGGCGGTTGTGGGCGGAGACCCCGACGGCCCAATCCCTGGACAACCACTCTGGCTATGGGGACATGGAATGTCACCTCGCTGGG
>NW_007585200.1:0-2872 GCF_000523025.1 Cynoglossus semilaevis | reverse complement strand
AACATTTTTCATATTGGCCCTGTTGAAGTCCCCCAACACAACGAAGGCAGCATCAGGGTGTGTGTTTTCCAGTTTATTAACTATACCATATAGTTGATCTAGAGAGAGTGTCTTAGTTGCCTGGGGTGGAATGTAAACTACTGTGAGAATTACTGAGTTGAATTCTCTCGGTAGGTAAAAAGGTCTAACTTTAATGGTGAGTAGTTCTAGGACTGGGGTGCAGTGAGTAGCTAGAATCTGTATATCTCTCGCCCACGCGGAGTTAACCATGAAACAAACAAAAATCTTAGCAGCTGTTCCTTTGTGCAGACTTGTGTTGGCATGTACTGTATCTGAGTGGGCCGATGTTCATGTGGGTACATGTATGTAAACATCTGCAAACTACCACAGGTTTTTCCTATGTTAGGCCGTAAGGTGAAGCACAAAAAGTATTTTAGAAATTGAATTCCGCTCCGACGTCTGCGAACTACACGATCTCAACTTCATAAAAAAGAACGAGTTACCGTAAACTTACAGCAAAACGTTCATCGCAAAAAATCCTGCCCATTTTTTTATAACGAGGCATTCTATAAAGAACTAGCGTCTTCAGGGCTCAATAATATTTTGGTGCGCGAGAGGTGGCACGGTCGACACGTGACCAGACTACACCAATAGGGTAGCAGCTTTTGGTAAACAGAAAAGCAAGATGGCTGCCTAAAGAGTTTCATCTAGCAGTACCGAAGAAGAGGAAAACTCAAACAAAAATGTGTAAAACAATGAAATCTTCAGAACATAAACAGTGCTGTATGCACATAGCCTCTGTGAAGCACAGAAAAATTCAGGATTTTCCACTCTCACGGTGGAATACGTACTTGAAGAGTCTACAACAGTGGCTCGGGTTGAGTGTCGATACATAGCTGAAAATTACAAACACTGCCTGGATTTGGAGTTTGAAAGCATTCCCGAGAACGCTGCTTTCCATCTCACATGCTACGGGAGGTTTATTGACAAGAGTGCAATTGCAGAAGTCTCGAGTGGGAGAGAGAGAGAGGGGAGAGGATACAGAAGACAGTTCAAGAAGTGAGACCATCTCATCAACATCGAGCAGGACGACTCCGAGTCCAACAAAGAAACTTAGACCAAGGTCAGGCCTGCCCATCGTAATTCAGATCTTACAGGAGTGGGCAAAAACCTCAGCTTGTACATAACACATAGGGATCAATGTCACTGTGTAACTGTAATGGAGGGTGTACAATCTGTTCATGTTGTTGTTCAGCCCTGACACTGATGATGCAGTCATTGCTGTAGGTCTGCAGACAAATGTACCTATTTACTTCAAACCATGCAGATTATGTTTTTTCACAGGGACAGGCAACAGGACAGGCATTATTGACATTACCAAGGTGTCATCAGCTCTTGGAACCAGTGTGTGTTCAGCCTTGATTATCATACCGTACATTCTCTGGGTGTGACTCCACAAGTGCCTTTTATGGTTAATGCAGAAAGAAAGACATTTTCTGTAGCATGTGAGAAAGAAGAGTACCTCAAGGCTTTTAAAAATCTGGGTACTTACTTTAACTTGGACCACTCAACATTTGCACTACTTTACAAATATGTATGCCACTTGTATGATCAGCCAGCTGCTGAAAATGTCAATGAGGCTAGGTACAAGGCTTTCTGTATGGCATCATCATCCTTGCCCTCCATCAGCAGTGCAAAAGGGCAAATTATCAGGCTGCAGTCATGGGGTCCTGTGTCAAACAAAATATTGGTGCTCCATCACCTGCTGGATACGGTTGGCACCGAGAAGATGGAAACCTACATGTCACATGGATGACAAGAAATCCTGTCCCTGACAGTGTTTTCCATGTCATACACTACAGCTGCAAGGAGAGTGATTGTGAAACAGGTAGGTGTTTCTGTGTAGGTGTTGCAACTGTGCAAACACAAAGAAAATTGAGGAGAAGGAGGATGATGACTGCCCTGACACTGACAGTGAAGACAAACGTCATTTGTAGCCTATTGCCTTAGAGTTATATTGCAGTAGTTGCATTGTTAACATTACTATTCTTTTTCTTATGCTGTTTTGTACTGTTTTATGTTTTAATAAAGAATGTCTTTTTATGGTTGATCTAGTTGGTTTAGTTAGGAGCTAATACATTAACGAATGAATAAACAAATAGTCCTTGTCATTTATTACTTCCTTTTATTGATCAAAATGACTTAGAACATAGAAAGTTCACCTTATCGTCTATTTTCCTCATTGTTCTTTGTGCAGGTGGCTATGTATAAAGCACTGTTTAGAATCCATTTGGCCCACTTGGAAGAAGACTTTTGGGAAAATTCCTCTCTATTGGTAACGTTAAGTAAAACCACGAGGCAGCCATGTTGCCGGAAGTGTTGACATCAATCAGCTACTCGATTGGTCTAGATTGTGCTAGACTCTAGCACGATCACGTGTCAAACCGTGCCACCGCTCGCGAACCAAAATCTTATTAAGCCCTGAAGAAACTATTTTGGCATAAAATGCCTCGCCATAAAGAATGGGCAGGATTTCTTGCGACGAACTTTTTGCTGTAAGTTTAACGTAACTCGTTCTTTATTATGAAGTTAAGTTTGTGTAGTTCGCAGACGTCGGAGCGAGATGAAACAATAATAGGGCTCACCTTATGGCCTATGTGCTTCCCTCAGCTCTCCATCACTGTCCCATTCTGTTCTCTCTGACTCTCTGCACTGCCACTGATAGCACATGCATATGAATGCTTTTTGTGTTCAGGGGAGCTCATCCCTTTCAGCAAACACCATTTACCTACCATCTAGTGCAGGCATGGGCAAACTACGGCCCACGGGCCATATACGGCCCGCTGAACTCGTCCACGTTATATTATTAAAT
>NW_007585199.1:12344-16068 GCF_000523025.1 Cynoglossus semilaevis | reverse complement strand
TATCGGCAAAAAGTTAATATCGGGCGTTGCTAATAACGATTAAGATCAACACAAATCCGTGACAATTCTCATCGGTTAAAGAAAGATCACTGGTCATACCATGACACTACACACTCCAGTACAGTAGGTGGCAGTATGCTCCTAAAAACATTAATTGTGACCTGCTAATAATCCCTACGTCGGCTAAGAGACCAAACGAGTGTACCCTAACGATGAACTAATGGGCTAGCTGTAACCTTTAGCAGCGTTCAGCGTTAGCTGACTTTAGCAGCGTTCAGCATTAGCTGACTTTAGCAGCGTTCAGCATTAGCTGACTTTAGCAGCGTTCAGCATTAGCTGACTTTAGCAGCGTTCAGCGTTAGCTGACTTTAGCAGCGTTCAGTGTTAGCTGACTTTAGCAGCGTTCAGTGTTAGCTGACTTTAGCAGCGTTCAGTGTTAGCTGACTTTAGCAGCGTTCAGTGTTAGCTGACTTTAACGCCTTGTTGATATTCAGTCTGAAAACATAAGCAGAGTATAAATACTGTTCCGTCTGTGGTGAACCACAGACATCGATCATTTTAATGAACCTGACACAAAAATGTGTTTTTGATTCTTAGTCCAAATTTAATCAGTGCTGCGCTCCTCTCACAAACACCATCAGTCCAGAGCAGCAGTGCCTGGTACCGATGGTAATCCCATCAACCGGTGGATACATTTGTCAAAGCAGAGATAAAAGTAGTTGGATGTTAGACGGTCCGCTGGAGCCACAGCACAAATGTTACAGCAAACATACAGTACACCGGTTTGGGAATAGGGGGCACTGTTGGTCCACTCAGCACCGAGAAGGAGACTTTTCATTCCGACCAGGTTCTTCTCCTCCTGATGGCAGAGAGGAACAATTTCACACTCTCATTTAAAGGTAGGTTGACGGTTTATACAGTCTCTTTATTTATTTTACACTCTCTATGTTTCATGCATTTTGTTTAATATTTATCTTGCTACAAAGTTTTGGACGTTGTGACCTTCTGAACTTCTCCTCTGGTTGTGGAGGTCTCGGAGTTCCTCTGGGCCATAATAAGATGTTTTGGAATAAGAGGGAGGTTGGCAGTTTGTTTGCGTATGAGGAAAGAATGATCTGAGTCAAGCTTAACCCCCCAAAGCCCCACATACACACACACACACACACACACACACACACACACACACAGATGTACTGTACCTTTCCCTCCAGTCATCTCCTCAGCCTCTGTGTTGATGAGCACTCCACAGATTGAGAACCTCTCACCTCCGTCTGTCGCTGCGTCTGTGCTGACGTCCCTCTAAACATCAGAGCGTGTACGATGCAGCAGGAGGTGACGCTGTGTGTGGAGCCGCGCAGGTCGTTTTAATTGATAATGACGTTCATCAGCAGCACCACAGTCACTCACATTATTAAGACATCATGGCCTCTAGATGGAGCTGTGGAGCATGAAACACCACTGCCTCTGTTTATATCAAAATCCTTTTCCCCCAGATGATGATGATGATGATGATGATGATGATGATGATGATGATGGACGACGACGACGACGACGACGACGACGACGACAACGACGACGGCGACGACGATGACGACGACGACGACGATGACGATGATGACGACGACGACAATGACAACGACAACGATGATGACGACGACGACAACGACAACGACAACGACAACGATGATGATGACGACGACAATGATGACGACGACAATGATGATGATGATGACGACCACGACGACGACGACGACAACGACGACGACGATGATGCTGATGACGTTCATCTGTTTCCACCGCTGCGTCTCCGACGTCACTGACTGAAAATCAACACCTGAGCTCCAGACCAAACACAACGATCTGGAAGAACCTCCAAACGAAGGAGCGGAACATACGGAACCTCCGGCTCCTGCGTCTCCTCCTCAGCCCAGGAGGTGCAGCAGAGAGGAGGTGAAACAACAGGAGCTGAATGAAGTTTCCACATCCAGCTCCAGATGGACACGTTTCATTATTGTTAATCGGTGCCGAACACAGAACTGTTTGAGTGAGTGTCGTCTGCAGTGACATCAAACCAACTGTTACTTCATTAACTGTCACTAATTAGCAGCTGACGCTCAGCCGTTAACCAGGAGAACACGTCCACTCCCATCATGTCTCTGACTGGACACCAGGAGGAATCGGTTCCAGGTGGAACAGAACTGATTCTTTATACAAATCATTGTACTGTTTTATTGTTTTTTTGATGAAAAAAAAAAAGAAGGACAGCTGTTACTGCTGCTGTTACTGCTGCTGTTGCTGCTGCTGTTACTGCTGTTACTGTTACTGCTGTTACTGCTGCGTCCAACAATCCAACAATAATAATAATAATCCAACAATCATCCCAGAATAATCCAACAATAATCCCACAATAATCCAACAATAATCCCACAATAATCCAACAGTAATACAACAATAATCCCACAATAATCCCAGAATAATCCCAGAATAATCCCACAATCATCCTAGAATAATCCAACAATAATCCCACAATAATCCAACAGTAATACAACAATAATCCCACAATAATCCCAGAATAATCCCAGGAATAATCCCACAATCATCCCAGAATACTCCAACAATAATCCCACAATAATCCAACAATAATCCCACAATTAACCCACAATCATCACAGCATAATCCAACAATAATCCAACAATAATCCAACAATAATCCCACAATTAACCCACAATCATCACAGCATAATCCAACAATAATCCAACAATAATCCCACAATAATCCAACAGTAATCCAACAATAATCCCACAATAATCCCAGAATAATCCCAGAATAATCCCACAATCATCCCAGAATACTCCAACAATAATCCCACAATAATCCAACAGTAATACAACAATAATCCCACAATAATCCCAGAATAATCCCAGAATAATCCCACAATCATCCCAGAATACTCCAACAATAATCCCACAATAATCCAACAATAATCCCACAATCATCCCAGAATAATCCAACAATAATCCAACAATAATCCCACAATTAACCCACAATCATCACAGCATAATCCAACAATAATCCAACAATAATCCAACAATAGTTACGTTACCACGTTACCATCCCATCATCAGCTCGCAGCATACATTTGAGCGTGCTTCAACCTCAGGTCAGCGGCCCGGCTTGTGTCATAATCAGATTCAAAATGGTTCAGTCGTTAAACAAATATATGTTTCAGTGTCCACAGGAATATGTTGTTGTTGTTGTTGTAGTCAGTGTAGGTGTGAAACAGCCGACCTTTGACCTGACTGTATGGTTTGTGTGTGTGTTTTTTCCTGGTCCCTCAAATCCCCTCATTATGTCCTGGACCCCAGGGGGCAGCAAACACAATTAACCTACATCAGTGACAATGCTGTGTGAACAGATGCACTGTGTGTGTGTGTGTGTGTGTGTGTGTGTGTGTGTGTGCTCCACTGTGACCGTGATTCACAAATCTAAACTAATGAGAAAAACACACACGTTTGCTAACGCTGCGAGAAAACAACACGCCATTGTTTACATCGCACCACGCCATGTTTATTAGCACAGGTTACATTAGTCGACAGAGGCCGCGACCTTTGACACTGTGTAGTTCATTCTGACCTAATCTGATCTAATCCTGCTGCTGTTACTGTTGCTGTTACTGCTGCTGTTACTGCTGCTGTTACTGTTGCTGTTACTGCTGCTGTTACTG
>NW_007585199.1:9866-10520 GCF_000523025.1 Cynoglossus semilaevis | reverse complement strand
GCCTCCTGCGGCTGTTCCTGCTCCTGCTGTTACTGCTGCTGCTGTTACTGCTGCTGCTGTTACTGCTGCGTCCACAGGGTCGAGTAACTAACACGTAGGAACAACGTGTATACGTGTGTCCAATCAGGCGTCTCTGTTCGGACTCCACTTGTCTCCTCGCTCGTCCGCTCCTCATCTCTTCAACAGCAGGAAGTTACTCATCGACACACCTGCAGGTGACAGGTGGAAGTGCCGTCTCCGCTCACGTCCCCTTTTTTTCATTTAGCGGTGATTGGAGCTGGACGCCGTCTCTCCTGTCGTTACCCCCCCCCCCCCCAGAGCAGCCTGACATTTATGATATTAAAACATTATCACGTGTGTGTGTGTGTGTGTGTGTGTGTGTGTGTGTGTGTGACGACCACAGCTGGTCTCTCCAGTCTTTATTTCAGTGCCAGTGTTCATTGATTGACCGTCCTGTCTGATGTAATGTGGTTGATGAAGTGGATCATTGCCGAGCAACACACACACACACACACACACACACACACACACACAGAGTCCTGAACCAATGGTCTGTGCTGCGACACTGAACACCACAGACGAAGAACGTCAGTTTGGTTCCATCAACACTCCTCAAAGTATTCCTTCCATCTTCTCAGCACACTTTCCTCACTT
>NW_007585199.1:7224-9719 GCF_000523025.1 Cynoglossus semilaevis | reverse complement strand
GGGGGTGAGGGGGGTGGGGACCAGACCTGGGGGTGAAGGTGCCAGTAGTAGTAGTACTGTAGTACTGTTCCATTGTCCTAAACTCCACTGTACACCAGTGAGAACCAAGCTAACGCTCATCAGTTAGCATTGTTGACTAAGGGTTAGCCAAACTCTATGATTGGCTAGGAGTCATGACATCACGTTTCTGTGTCTGTGTAGCGTCATCTTTAATAATGCTGTGGACCTGCCCTAGTCCTAGTCCTAGTCCTAGTCCTAGTCCTAGTCCTAGTCCTAGTCCTAGTCCTAGTCCTAGTCCTAGTCCTAGTCCTAGTCTTAGTCTTAGTCCTAGTCCTAGTCCTAGTCCTAGTCCTAGTCCTAGTCCTAGTCCTAGTCCTAGCATGACTCCTAACCAATCATAGAGTTTGGCTAATTTAGAACCCTGGTGGGTTCTAACAGAGTTCCTATGATTCGTTCTCCATCAGTGGGAATAAAATCAAACAGTTCAGAGAAAAAAACTGATGAAGACGAGACGCCTCGAGACGCCTGAAGACATCGTGTCTGTCTGTCTGTCTGTCTGTCTCTCTGTGTCTGTCTGTCTGTCTGTCTGTGTCTGTCTGTCTGTCTGTGTCTGTGTCTGTGTCTGTGTGTGTGTCTGTGTCTGTGTGTCTGTCTGTGTCTGTGTCTGTGTCTGTGTGTGTCTGTCTGTCTGTCTGTGTCTGTCTGTCTGTCTGTCTCTCTGTGTCTGTCTGTCTGTCTGTCTCTCTGTGTCTGTCTGTCTGTCTGTCTCTCTGTGTCTGTCTGTCTGTCTGTCTTTATGTCTGTCTGTCTGTGTGTGTCTGTGTCTGTGTCTGTCTGTCTGTCTGTCTCTCTGTGTCTGTCTGTCTGTCTGTCTTTATGTCTGTCTGTCTGTGTGTGTCTGTGTCTGTGTGTGTGTGTTTTATGTCGCAGTCATCAGACTCCCGACCCTGTTTCACTGCCGACTGTAGTGAATGTCAGTCCGACTGTTGAACGCCCCACTGTGTCAACAAACACACACTTTGTCAGCTCCACTTAGCTCCACGGGCCGCCGTCAGGACCGGAGCCTCACGCTGAGCCAACGTGTCCAGCACGTTAAGGTGGAGCGTGGGCTCAGAGATCGATTGAACGCCAGGACGTTTGCACTTAAGTCAGTCAATGTAGCGTCGCTCCATTTTAGCCGCACGGCGTCACACAAAGCTGGAAATGTCAACGTGTCCTTCACTAACGACAGCTGTTGGTTCTCCGCTGCGTCGGGGACATGAACCAGCAACACTGATTAACCTTTAGCCTCAAACACCATCCGCTAACAAGTACCAGGAACCGCTCACATTTACGCCAACAGTTGTTGTTGTGTGGAAAACGCTAAACCAGCAACTTTAAATGTCAACAACTAGGCCTTCAGCTGCTGCGGGTACGAAACCAACAGACAACAGACGACAGACAGACGACAGACAGACAGACGACAGACAACAGACAGACAGACAGACCTGGTCATCACAGGTAACCTGACCTGGTGATGATGAGGCTGGGCCTGAGCTGACCCCCCCTCATCCAAATACCACTGGACAAATACTACTGAACAAAATACTACTGGATAAATACTACTGGATAAATACTACTGGACAAATACTACATGACAAATACTACTGTGAATCAAGAACACTGATGAAAAACCAATATAAACCTGTGGTCTGTCTGTGGTCTGTCTGTGGTCTGTCAGTCATCTGTCAGTGGTCTGTCAGTCATCTATCTGTCATCTGTCTGTGGTCTGTCTGTGGTCTGTCAGTGGTCTATCAGTGGTCTGTCAGTGGTCTGTCTGTGGTCTGTCCTGTAGAATGGTCTCTCCTGAAGTTTCCTCAGGAAGTGTCAGTAAAAGGACAGGAAGTGACCTCAGCAGATGAACCCATCCAGAGTCCACATGATCTACTGTACCAGTGAAGACAAAGACAGACGCTCATAAAACACCAGACCACATCGGCCGCCGTCGCCTTGACCTTCAGACTTGATGTTCTGGACTTGGCCTGTAGGTGGAGTGATACTGTTTTTATTTACACCAGGTTTTATACTGCAGTAAATCCAACGTCTACGACCTCCGAGTCGGACGGAGAAAATAAAAACAGCCTGTGTGTCTGTGTCTGTGCGTGTGTGTGTGTGTGTCTGTGTCTGTGTGTCTGTGTGTGTCTGTCTGTTTCCTGGACGTTCTACTGTGTTTGACTGAACTTAGATTTTATGTCTGTATGAGACTGGAACGTGAAGAGCCAATAACAACAGACAGAAGCTGAGCTGGACTGGTAACTGACCTGGACTGGTAACTGACCTGGACTAGTAACTGACCTGAACTAGTAGCTGACCTGGACTAGTAACTGACCTGGACTAGTAACTGACCTGGACAAGTAGCTGAGCTGAACTAGTAACACCCACACACACACACAAACAAAATGAATTTGTTTCCCTTAGTAAGCTGACCTGGACTAGTAGCTGAGCTGGACTTGTAA
>NW_007585199.1:3711-4490 GCF_000523025.1 Cynoglossus semilaevis | reverse complement strand
CTGGACTAGTAGCTGACCTGGACTAGTAGCTGACCTGGACTAGTAGCTGACCTGGACTAGTAGCTGACCTGGACTAGTAGCTGACCTGGACTAGTAGCTGACCTGGACTAGTAGCTGACCTGGACTAGTAGCTGACCTGGACTAGTAGCTGACCTGGACTAGTAGCTGACCTGGACTAGTAGCTGAGCTGGACTAGTAACTGACCTGGGTTCTGTGTCGTAGCCCTGACGTAGGGACTAACGTGGTCACTAATTTGAACACCTGGTTTTCTGCTGGTCCTCTCAGGACTATGGTCAGACAGGGTGTTCGTCTGGACTGGTATTCTGTCACAGCCATCAACAAGTATTATGGTCTGGATTTAACAGTGAGTCTGACCTCAGCTGACCTTCATGTCACACACACACACACACACACACACACACACAGGTGAATCAGAAACACAGTGAACATTTGTTCAACCAACGGTGGAAAAAAGACGTGAGCAGAGAGAGAGAGAGAGAGAGACAGGGGGGAGAGAGAGAGAGACGGGGGGGGGGCGAGAGAGAGACGGGGGGGGGGAGAGAGAGAGAGACAGGGGGGAGAGAGAGAGAGGGTGAGGATGGTGAGCAGGAGGAGGACTCTGAGGAGCAGAGTGAAGGAGGTGTTGTTGTGATCTGAATATTAATGTAACAACTTTGTGACTTCCTCACAGACTGTTACAGCTGTAGACGACAGAGAGATGAGTTAATGATGGATGGATGATGGATGATGGATGGATGATGGATGATGGATGATGGATG
>NW_007585199.1:976-2740 GCF_000523025.1 Cynoglossus semilaevis | reverse complement strand
GAGTGAGAGGTGTGGGGGGGGGGGGTGAGCTGAATACAGAATCAACTGTTCCAGATGGAACCAGATGTTCCTGCTGGTTAATGTGAACATGGTCGTTCACAAACGGTACTGTTAGAACAGAAAGTACTGTTAGGACAGGAAGTACTGTTAGGACAGGAAGTACTGTTAGGACAGGAAGTACTGTTAGGACAGGAAGTACTGTTAGGACAGGAAGTACTGTTAGGACAGGAAGTACTGTTAGGACAGGAAGTACTGTTAGGACAGGAAGTACTGTTAGGACAGGAAGTACTGTTAGGACAGGAAGTACTGTTAGGACAGGAAGTACTGTTAGGACAGGAAGTACTGTTAGGACAGGAAGTACTGTTAGGACAGGAAGTACTGTTAGGACAGGAAGTACTGTTAGGACAGGAAGTACTGTTAGGACAGGAAGTACTGTTAGGACAGGAAGTACTATTAGAAAAGTGTTGTTCAGTTGGTTGATTGTTGATTGTTGATTGTTGATTGTTGATAGTTGATTGTTGATTGTTGATAGTTGATTGTTGATTGTTGATAGTTGATTGTTGATCGATGATTGTTCAGTTTGTTCAGTTGGTTGTTTGTTGATTGTTGATCGATGATTGGTCAGTTGGTTGATTGTTGTTTGTTCAGTTGGTTGTTTGTTGCTTGTTGATTGTTGCTAGTTGATTGTTGATTGGTGATTGTTGATTGTTGCTAGTTGATTGTTGATCGTTGATTGTTGTTCGCTGATTGTGACGTTGGTCGTTGGTTGATTGTTGATTGGTGATTGTTGATTGTTGATTGTTGATTGTCAACTTTCTCAGCTGAAGAAAAACTTCTGGCCGTTAAGGCTGTGTGTTTTCCGTAGCCCAGCTGGACCACAGAGTTAATGGCCTATTTAATTGGGCTGCATCTTTCAAATTTCAAGGCCCATTTACCTTCAGGGCTCTCTGCTGTCCAGAGCTGTGGACCATGGACGGTTTAAATACCAGGTGTAGTTGTGACACTGTCTGTGAAGACCAGACGGAACCGAAGGAGGAACAAGAACCGATGGTTGAAGGAACAATGTGAAAAAACAAACACTTTAGTTACGCTGACACTAGGGGGCGTAAGAAAAGATTCATACACAGAATTCATATGTGAATCCCATAATTACCTCCATGAAGCCCAGAGAACTGATGGAACCGATTCATCAGAGTAGCGTTTCAATTACAGTGGAATTAGACTCTGTTAAGATGCCTTTAGCGCCCCCCAGCTGCCTCCACTGGAACTGTTTATCCAGGGGCACGGTTCTCCCTGAACCAGAGTCCAGTTTGGTTCATATTCACCGCCTGGCTGTGCCTGCCCCCCCCCCCTACCCCATGATTAATCAAGATAAACATGAACAATTGGTCGTAGATCACCGCTGTCGTTAATCAGAGAGATGATAAAAACAAAGGAACCGAGAACTCAGAAAACAGTTCCAGGGTCGAGTCAGTCCCTGACGTCACTGACGCAGCGGGACTCAAACTCATCTCAGTCCATCACTGACAGAACCGATGTGTATGGATCCCACGGTCCAGAACAGTTCCAGGTTCTCCTGACAGGCAGACTGATCGGCCGGCAGCCGCACTCCCCCGGCCCATCCATCATAATGGGAGAGAACGGGGGAGACACTAATGAGGGACAGAGCGGGAGAGGAGTACGGGCGCTGGTTCAACTCCATCACTCACCACCAGGAAAAGAGGGGGGGCGGGGGGGGGGGGGGGGGATAAGGACCGAGCAGAG
>NW_007585199.1:0-471 GCF_000523025.1 Cynoglossus semilaevis | reverse complement strand
GGAGGGGGCGGGGGCGTGGGGGGGGGAGTAAAGTACCAGCAGTGACAGAGACCATATGTCTCCCCCTCTGGTCTCCCCCTCTGGTCTCCCCCTCTGTAGAGATCATCACTGATTGGTCTGAACTTCCTTTCCTTGTTACTGTCAACTAGGTGATTGATCACTGATTGATCACTGATTCATGGGGGGGGGGGCTGGGGGGGCAGTTTAAGTGTCTGGAAAATGGGAATTAAACCACTGACCTTGTCAGTGTGAAAGGCAAGTGTTCTGAAAACAGTTTCCGCCCTGTGGCCCATACAGGTGGACTAGTTTATTAACCTGTTATTAATAATCTAGTTCCCAAAGTGGGGGGCAGGGCCCCAGTAGGGGACTCAGCCAATCAGATCTCTTTATTTGATTTATTTGTCAGTCAGTGAATAAATGAACATCAGTGTCTGTGATGAAGGTCAGTGGAGTTTGAAACTGAATCTGTTT
>NW_007585198.1:0-16266 GCF_000523025.1 Cynoglossus semilaevis | reverse complement strand
GGGGGGAGTTCACTGTCCCTGGGCTCAGGAGTTTCTTGTATGCTATGCTATCCTATGCTCTGCTACACTTTTTACCACCACCAGTCAACATATGTGTGCTGAGAACCCGAAGTTTTACTTAGCGAGCAACGCGTCATCGCTTCTCTGCCTTTTGGCTAAGATCAAGTGTAGTATCTGTTTATATCAGTTTAATATCTGATATGTCCCCTATCCGCGGACCATATATTAGTTGACTTTTGGACAAAGGAGATGGTATAGGAGCTTGCTCTGACCACTCCACGCATCGGCCTGGTATTGCAGTACTTCCGGGAATGGTGCACCCACTGCTGTTGCAAAAGATAAACGTACTTGCTGATTGCATGGGCATCTCATTGTCCTACCCCTCTGTCAAGGACAGAGTTAATAGTTATTACCGGACATGTGCTGAGAAACGCAAGCTGTGAAATCCAAAAGTGGTAGAATCTTCTGGTTGTGGTGATTTATCATGAGTAAAATGAAGTTCGTATTAGATTCACATGAAAGTACGGCTTCTTTACCCCTGCATGTATTCCCACGTTCAAGTGGTCAGCACCGTCAGCAATGGTTGTTTTTCGGGAAAGCGGTTGTTGCATTGGGTTACCAGGGGCGCGTAGGCCATAAGCGGAAAAACGACAAAGTGTCCAGCCGTAGGAATGCATTGGGTTACCAGGGGAGCGAACCTCCATTTGGGTTACCAGGGGCGTTGGACTTTTGCGGCCGGGGTTTAAGGGCAAGACAGCGCGGTGGGTGCTTAAGCGCGGGTGCCAGGGACCAAATGGACAGCCTGGTTGTGCAGGTGGTGGTGGTGGTAGTGGTGGGGCGGGGGGGGGTCCTTGTCCCTGGGCCCAGCAGTTTCTGAGAGTGTGGGAGCCTGGGCCCGTGGGACTCAGCTCCACGAAGGGCAGGGGAGGGGAGTGGGCATTGGGGACCTGTGTCAGTAGCCCAGGAAAGACAGAGAGCCTGCCGACTGTGCAGAGCAGTGCAGTAGGCTGGGACTCTGGCGCTGTGGCAAAGCAGACAGATCCAGGGAGATGGAAAAAAAAAAAAAAAGTGAATGACAAAAACAATTTCAGGAGCGACGCCTGCTGTATTCCTCCTGAACTGCCAGTGTTTGAACTTCAAGGTTCGGTTCGTGCACAGCAAAGGCAAGACGTTGAAAAGGAAGCAGTATAAAAAAGAAGAGCAACCCCTACTGATCGAAAATGCTAACAGCACCTGGTATTCCCAGGCGGTCTACCATCCAAGTACTACGCAGGCCCGACCCTGCTTAGTTTCCGAGATCAGTCGAGATCGGGCGTGTTCAGGGTGGCATGGCCGTAAGTGTGTACCTGCTCGAAAAACGGGCTACTTATAGGCCAACGCAGTTTGTGTTCGCACCAGTCGGCACAAGCTCTTAGTTCAATAAAAAATACGCTCACGTTCATTGCTTTCAAAACTGGCATTCAAGTTGAGATTTAGTAGCGCTAAACTGATGGTAAAATGGAAACTGCTGCTGCTGCTCCTGCTGCTGTCGATTGACATCACATCCTGCGGTTCTTGTCAGTGAAAGAAATGACGTGAATGTTATACCTGGACAATATTTCTGGTATCGATGGGAATGCAAAGGAGGGGAGCATTACAAAGGAAGAGATGAAGAAAAAAAAAAAAAAAACTCCAGTAGATTTGGAACCATTTTGTGAATCCGTTCCCAATAGCATCACAGAGATGTCTGACATCCACTTTCCACGTTCTGCTTTTAAATGTATTTATATACCCAGCTTTTACACAATTTTCCACAATTCTTCCATTAAAATCGAAGCGCCCAATTCTTAAAATGTATATATACTCTATTTGTGGTGCATGGTGGCTCTGTGGGAGCACCCTCAATTTCATTGTACATCTGCTGTAAAAATGACAGTAAGGACTATTCTATTCTATTCTATTCTATTCTATTCTATTCTATTCTATTCTATTCTATTCTATTCTATTCTATTCGTTTTCATAAAGTCAGAAGGCCCCAAGCCCTTATAGAAGCAGAGGGAAATGTTTCAAAGTAATCAGAGTGAAGCAGCTCAAAACAGTTTTGAAAAGGGAACCCCATTGCAAAGTACAAGACTGAGACGATAGAGGACCATCTACAAGAACAAATGAAACAATTTACACGGATGTGAGTTCCAAGTTTCCCCTGATAAAAATAACCTCCTTTTATTACGTACAACAAGTGGCGTCTTTTGAGTCAAGCACTGTGATTAGCTGGCGACTAAGGCTCAATTGCATGCTCTCCGTGTCGACGTCAGACATTTGTTTAAAGTAATCTAAGATTTTGGAAAGAAACGTAAAATTTAAATGTCAAATGAAAGTATCGTATTTTTTAAATTAGATATTTGCCTCAAAGCTCTTATCGCTGATTTGCATTTACACCATGTCTGAAAAAAGCCAGTCGTTTTGCGTGTCTATATATCAAGTTTGAAAGTCCAAATTGGAACAAGCAACTGAGAAGATTGAACCCCATCTGCTAAACGGAGGGGCCATATGAATTCTTTGTTTTTTTGTTTTTTTTTTTTTTTTGGTTTTTTTAATATCTCAATAAATTGCGGGTTTCTATTTTACGGACAGCTTCTATACAGATGATCCATTTTATTTGCTTGGAAATTTGCACAATCGCATCCCCACGTTAAAGTAGGTGTTAGTGGTAGCCGTTGTCGCAGCCATTGCGTGGCGCCATCCTCAAGGAAGTTGACTTTTTTTTCTTACATACGTCACAAATGTAAACACTGGAAATGTACGGTGAAAGACTTCAAGATACAGAGGCAGGCTTCAGTCGCATCCTGTCAAAATACAATTTTTTTTGCTGTTAACCAAGCAGTGCTAGGAAATGAGGAACACTTCTCGAATTTGCGCGTCGTCCGTGCGCAGGGGCTATGCTAATCTTCTCTATTTTTGTTTAGTTTCGCAATACGTTCCGGCTTTTTATTTCATGGACAATGTATGTAGGGCAACAAAGCCCTAACTGGAGCACTGCAGTCATACAGACAAAACGCAGTGGGCAATGTTGACAGCACTGTAGTCACAATTGGCTGACGTTACTCTGTTGTATGTATGCTAGGCTGTTGTATGCTATGCTATCCTATGCTCTGCTACACTTTTTACCACCACCAGTCAACATATGTGTGCTGAGAACCCGAAGTTTTACTTAGCGAGCAACGCGTCATCGCTTCTCTGCCTTTTGGCTAAGATCAAGTGTAGTATCTGTTTATATCAGTTTAATATCTGATATGTCCCCTATCCGCGGACCATATATTAGTTGACTTTTGGACAAAGGAGATGGTATAGGAGCTTGCTCTGACCACTCCACGCATCGGCCTGGTATTGCAGTACTTCCGGGAATGGTGCACCCACTGCTGTTGCAAAAGATAAACGTACTTGCTGATTGCATGGGCATCTCATTGTCCTACCCCTCTGTCAAGGACAGAGTTAATAGTTATTACCGGACATGTGCTGAGAAACGCAAGCTGTGAAATCCAAAAGTGGTAGAATCTTCTGGTTGTGGTGATTTATCATGAGTAAAATGAAGTTCGTATTAGATTCACATGAAAGTACGGCTTCTTTACCCCTGCATGTATTCCCACGTTCAAGTGGTCAGCACCGTCAGCAATGGTTGTTTTTCGGGAAAGCGGTTGTTGCATTGGGTTACCAGGGGCGCGTAGGCCATAAGCGGAAAAACGACAAAGTGTCCAGCCGTAGGAATGCATTGGGTTACCAGGGGAGCGAACCTCCATTTGGGTTACCAGGGGCGTTGGACTTTTGCGGCCGGGGTTTAAGGGCAAGACAGCGCGGTGGGTGCTTAAGCGCGGGTGCCAGGGACCAAATGGACAGCCTGGTTGTGCAGGTGGTGGTGGTGGTAGTGGTGGGGCGGGGGGGGGTCCTTGTCCCTGGGCCCAGCAGTTTCTGAGAGTGTGGGAGCCTGGGCCCGTGGGACTCAGCTCCACGAAGGGCAGGGGAGGGGAGTGGGCATTGGGGACCTGTGTCAGTAGCCCAGGAAAGACAGAGAGCCTGCCGACTGTGCAGAGCAGTGCAGTAGGCTGGGACTCTGGCGCTGTGGCAAAGCAGACAGATCCAGGGAGATGGAAAAAAAAAAAAAAAGTGAATGACAAAAACAATTTCAGGAGCGACGCCTGCTGTATTCCTCCTGAACTGCCAGTGTTTGAACTTCAAGGTTCGGTTCGTGCACAGCAAAGGCAAGACGTTGAAAAGGAAGCAGTATAAAAAAGAAGAGCAACCCCTACTGATCGAAAATGCTAACAGCACCTGGTATTCCCAGGCGGTCTACCATCCAAGTACTACGCAGGCCCGACCCTGCTTAGTTTCCGAGATCAGTCGAGATCGGGCGTGTTCAGGGTGGCATGGCCGTAAGTGTGTACCTGCTCGAAAAACGGGCTACTTATAGGCCAACGCAGTTTGTGTTCGCACCAGTCGGCACAAGCTCTTAGTTCAATAAAAAATACGCTCACGTTCATTGCTTTCAAAACTGGCATTCAAGTTGAGATTTAGTAGCGCTAAACTGATGGTAAAATGGAAACTGCTGCTGCTGCTCCTGCTGCTGTCGATTGACATCACATCCTGCGGTTCTTGTCAGTGAAAGAAATGACGTGAATGTTATACCTGGACAATATTTCTGGTATCGATGGGAATGCAAAGGAGGGGAGCATTACAAAGGAAGAGATGAAGAAAAAAAAAAAAAAAACTCCAGTAGATTTGGAACCATTTTGTGAATCCGTTCCCAATAGCATCACAGAGATGTCTGACATCCACTTTCCACGTTCTGCTTTTAAATGTATTTATATACCCAGCTTTTACACAATTTTCCACAATTCTTCCATTAAAATCGAAGCGCCCAATTCTTAAAATGTATATATACTCTATTTGTGGTGCATGGTGGCTCTGTGGGAGCACCCTCAATTTCATTGTACATCTGCTGTAAAAATGACAGTAAGGACTATTCTATTCTATTCTATTCTATTCTATTCTATTCTATTCTATTCTATTCTATTCTATTCTATTCTATTCGTTTTCATAAAGTCAGAAGGCCCCAAGCCCTTATAGAAGCAGAGGGAAATGTTTCAAAGTAATCAGAGTGAAGCAGCTCAAAACAGTTTTGAAAAGGGAACCCCATTGCAAAGTACAAGACTGAGACGATAGAGGACCATCTACAAGAACAAATGAAACAATTTACACGGATGTGAGTTCCAAGTTTCCCCTGATAAAAATAACCTCCTTTTATTACGTACAACAAGTGGCGTCTTTTGAGTCAAGCACTGTGATTAGCTGGCGACTAAGGCTCAATTGCATGCTCTCCGTGTCGACGTCAGACATTTGTTTAAAGTAATCTAAGATTTTGGAAAGAAACGTAAAATTTAAATGTCAAATGAAAGTATCGTATTTTTTAAATTAGATATTTGCCTCAAAGCTCTTATCGCTGATTTGCATTTACACCATGTCTGAAAAAAGCCAGTCGTTTTGCGTGTCTATATATCAAGTTTGAAAGTCCAAATTGGAACAAGCAACTGAGAAGATTGAACCCCATCTGCTAAACGGAGGGGCCATATGAATTCTTTGTTTTTTTGTTTTTTTTTTTTTTTTTGGTTTTTTTAATTTTTCAATAAATTGCGGGTTTCTTTTTTACGGACAGCTTCTATACAGATGATCCATTTTATTTGCTTGGAAATTTGCACAATCGCATCCCCACGTTAAAGTAGGTGTTAGTGGTAGCCGTTGTCGCAGCCATTGCGTGGCGCCATCCTCAAGGAAGTTGACTTTTTTTTCTTACATACGTCACAAATGTAAACACTGGAAATGTACGGTGAAAGACTTCAAGATACAGAGGCAGGCTTCAGTCGCATCCTGTCAAAATACAATTTTTTTTGCTGTTAACCAAGCAGTGCTAGGAAATGAGGAACACTTCTCGAATTTGCGCGTCGTCCGTGCGCAGGGGCTATGCTAATCTTCTCTATTTTTGTTTAGTTTCGCAATACGTTCCGGCTTTTTATTTCATGGACAATGTATGTAGGGCAACAATGCCCTAACTGGAGCACTGCAGTCATACAGACAAAAAGCATTGGGCAATGTTGACAGCACTGTAGTCACAATTGGCTGACGTTACTCTGTTGTATGTATGCTAGGCTGTTGTATGCTATGCTATCCTATGCTCTGCTACACTTTTTACCACCACCAGTCAACATATGTGTGCTGAGAACCCGAAGTTTTACTTAGCGAGCAACGCGTCATCGCTTCTCTGCCTTTTGGCTAAGATCAAGTGTAGTATCTGTTTATATCAGTTTAATATCTGATATGTCCCCTCTCCGCGGACCATATATTAGTTGACTTTTGGACAAAGGAGATGGTATAGGAGCTTGCTCTGACCACTCTACGCATCGGCCTGGTATTGCAAGAAATGACGTGAATGTTTTACCTGGACAATATTTCTGGTATCGATGGGAATGCAAAGGCCTGGGGTTTAAGGGCAAGACAACGCAGGGGGTGCTTAAGCGCAGGTGCCAGGGACCAAATGGAGAGCCTGGTTGTGCAGGTGGTGGTGGTGGTGGTGATGGGGCCGGGGGGGAGTTCACTGTCCCTGGGCTCAGGAGTTTCTTAGAGTGTGGGAGCCTGGGCCCGTGGGACTCAGCTCCAGGAAGGGCAGGGGAGGGGAGTGGGCACTGGGGACCTGTGTCTGTAGCCCAGGAAAGGCAGTGAGCCTGCTGCCTGGGCAGAGCAGTGCAGTAGGCTGGGACTCTGGCGCTGTGGCAAAGTAGTGGTAAGGTCTCCATATTATCTTAAACTAAGGGAGACCAGGGAGGAGGTCAGAGGAGGAGAAACGCCAAGGAAACCGATAAGGCTGCTCCCCCGCTCCGCTGACTCGGGGGAGAAGTCTCCAGAAATCAGACACTTCTTCCCTGTAGCTCGGTAAGCTGCTCTTCTCAGTGTGAACCAGTTGTAGCAGGGTTTTTTTTAAACGTAAGACAGAAAAAAGAAGATATTAAGGCAGAGAAGATATGACGGATATTTCATGTTTCATTGATTACGTGTGTGTGATGTTTCACTGGTTTAGTTAAACAGGTTACATAACCGTCTGTAGTCTGTTCAGACCACTCTTAGCACACATTACACGGAGGCGTCACTATGGCTTCTGTATCCCCTTCATCACATTTGACCAAGGATGCGCTGCAAGAATTTAGTTAAACCGATACATATCCGATAATTATCTGATGTAAGATCAGATAGGTATGATGAGTGGTGTACTATGGGGGCTTGCTCAACACACCTCATCTAGGATTTGAACTAGCAGCTCTACCATCATATGTCTGATCCTTTAGCTTCTTAACCACTACACTAATGAGATGTATTAGTTAGAAAAAAAGGGCAGTGGTGGCTTAGTGGGTAAGGAAGGTTCGAGTCCACCAGCTGCCAAGCTACCACTGAGGTGCTCTGAGCATGGCACTGTCCCCACATACCGCTCCCCGGGCGCTTATAAGCTGCCACTGTTCACTTTGGTGATGGGTTAAAAGCAGAGGTCACATTTCATTGTGTGTGCAGTGGTGTGCTGTGTCACAATTACAAATAATTCACTTTCACTTTCACTTTGCTTCTTCTCGCTGTCGCAGATTAACTTGACATTACCATTCTCCATATACGTTTAGCTTAACATGTGTTGCAAGTGGCACAATCTTCTCAATCCTGTGATGTGGTAAAAACATACAGCCTGGATTGTCTAATCTGTTGTTGATTTTATTTGTTTTGACATATGATCAAAAAAATTATATTTTTTTGGAAAAGTCTAATTCATTGTCTGGCTTGAACCCTGGAAACTTTTTGAAAACTGCCTCAGGACATTTGCTGAAGTTGTGTGAGAACGTTTTTGGTACATGTATCGTAGTTACACATTGGGAAATTCATGTCGGGGACAAATATTGAACATAGCATGAGACTGACTTAGGTTAAAAAATTAAAAAATGTATTTTGGCAATTATTTTTCTGTGTTAGTGGGATGTGTGAGAATGTAGTGATCGTTTTTGCGGTTCATGCTAATTAGCGTTATAATTCTCCAGCACTGTGTCAGGAAATAAAATTTCCAGTAGGTTAAATACACATATGAAGCTTAACTATTGGTGATGTCATCATTAATGTTGACATGTTTAAATTGTCCCCCTCCTTGAACCACAACCTTAACGTGGTGGAGGGGTTCGAGTATCCGAATGAACCTAGGAGCTATGTTGTCGGGGTGACGGACCAGGACTAAGGGCGGTTCAACCCCCCCCCACCCCTGATGAAGAAAACCACAACACCAAAGAAGTTCACGTCGCCTGGATTGAAGTCACCGGGGCCCCACCCTAGAGCCAGGCCCGGGGTTGGAGCTCGCCTGGTGGCTGGGTCCTTGCTCACGGGACCCGACCGGGCTCAGGAGTCAGGGATATGTGTCTCACTGTCGTTTCGGCCTACGGGCCGAATAGCAGTGTAGAATACCCGGCCTTCTTGCAGGCACTGGGAGGGGTACTGGACAGTGCTACTCCCAGGTGTTCCATCGTCCTGTTGGGGGACATCAATGCCCATGTGGGCAGCGACAGTGACCCCTGGAGGGGCGTGATCGGGAGGAACGGCCTCCCCGATCTAAATCCGAGTTTTGTTATTGGACTTCTGTGCTAATCACAGTTTGTCCGTAATGAACACCATGTTCAAGCATAAGGGTCAATGATAAACTTTGTAGTCGTGTCATCTGACATCCGGCCGGATCTATTGGACACTCGGGTGAAGAGAGGGGCTGAGCTGTCAACTGATCACCACCTGGTGGTGAGTTGGCTCCGCTTACGGGGGGTAAAGCTGGATAGACCTGGCAGACCCAAACGTATCGTGAGGGTCTGTTGGGAACATCTGGGGGGCAAAGCTGGATAGACCTGGCAGACCCAAACGTATCGTGAGGGTCTGTTGGGAACATCTGGCGGGATCCCCGGTGAGGGTGGCCTTCAACTCCCACCTCCGGGAGAGCTTTGAACAAGTCCCGAGGGAGGCTGGAGACATTGAGTCTGAGTGGACTATGTTCTCCACTTCCATTGTTGGGGCGGCTGTCCGAAGCTGTGCCCATAGGGTACGGAGGTAAGAGATGCCGTCAAGCTGAAAAAGGAGTCTTGCCGAGCCTGGTTGGTTCGTGGGACTCCTGAGGCAGCCGACAGGTACAGGCAGGCCAAACGGACTGCGGCTCGAGTAGTCGCAGAAGCAAAAACTCGGGTCTGGGAAAAGTTTGGGAAGGCCATGGAAAAGGACTACCGGTCAGCCACGAAGACATTTTGGCAAACCATCCGGCGCCTCAGGAGGGGGAAGCAGTTTCCCACCACCTGGGGGGGGGGCTGTTGACCTCAACTGAAGATGTCGTCGGGAGGTGGAAGGAATGCTTCGAGGATCTCCTCAATCCCACTGACACGCCTTCCGCGGAGGGAGCTGAGGCTGAGGACTCAGCAGCTGATCCTCCCATCTCCTGCGCTGAGGTCACCGAGGTAGTCAAGAAGCTGTTCGGTGGAAAGGCGCCGGGGATGGATGAGATCCACCCTGAGTATCTCAAGTCTCTGGATGTTGTGGGGCTGTCTTGGTTGACACGTCTCTGCAGCATCGCTTGGCAGTCCGGGACAGTGCCCCTGGAATGGCAGACCGGGGTGGTGGTCCCTCTTTTCAAAAAAGGGGACCGGAGGGTGTGTTCCAACTATCGGGGATCGCACTCCTCAGCCTCCCGGGAAAAGTCTATTTCATAGATAGTCGAACCTCGGATTTAAGAGGAACAATGTGGTTTTCGTCCTAGTCGTGGAACGCTTGACCAGCTCTATACCCTCCACAGGGTGCTTGAGGGTTCATGGGAGTTTGCCAAACCGGTCCACATGTGTTTTGTGGAATTGGAAAAGGCTTTCAACCGTGTCCCTCGTGATATTCTGTGGGGGGTGCTCCGAGAGTATGGGGTCGGGGGCCCTCTTCTAAGGGCTGTCCGTTCCCTGTACGACCGGAGCAGTAGCTTGGTTCGCATTGCCAGCAGTAAGTCAGACCTGTTCCCGGTGCATGTGGGACTACGGCAGGGCTGCCCTTTGTCACTGCTTCTGTTCATTATCTTTATGGACAGAATTTGTAGGTGCAGCCAGGTGTCAGGTGGGGTCCAGTTCGGGAGCCTCGGATTTCATCTCTGCTTTTTGTTGTCTTATTGGCTTCTTCGAGCCAGGACCTGCAGCATGCACTGGGGCGGTTTGCAGCCGAATGTAAGGCTGCTGGGATGAGAATTAGCACCTCTAATTCCGAGGCCATGGTTCTTGATCCAAAAAAGGTGGTTTGCACCCTCCAAGTTGGGGAAGAAATCCTGCCTCAGGTGGAGGAGTTTAAGTATCTTGGGGTCTTGTTCACGAGTGATGGTAGGATGGAACATGAGATTGACAGGCAGATCGCTGTATTGGTCTGTTGTGGTGAAGAAAGAGCTGAGCAGAAAGGCAAAGCTCTCGAGCTACCGGTCGATCTACGTTCCTACCCTCACCCATGGTCATGAGCTTTAGGTCATGACCGAAAGAACAAGATCCGGGATACAAGCGGCCCAAATGAGCTTTCTCCGCAGGGTGGCATAGCGCTCCCTTAGAGATAGGGTGAGGAGCTCTGTCACCTGAGAGGAGCTCGAAGTAGAGCCGCTGCTCCTCCACACCGAGAGGAGTCATCTGAGGTGGCTTGGGCATTTACATCACGTGCCCTCCCTCTGGAGGTGCTTGGGTCCTCTCCCTCTGGGAGGAGACCTAGGGGAAGACCTAGGACACACCGGAGCGACGATGTCGCTTGACTGGCCTGGGAGCGCCTTGGGGTCCCCCCAGAAGAGCTGGAGGAAGTGTCTGGGGAGAGGGAAGTGTAGGTATCCCTGCTCAGACTGTTGCCCCGCGACCCGGCCTCGGATAAGCAGACAATGATGGATGGATGGATGGATATTTAAATTATCAAGGAGTAACCTAAAATACCAAGGTAGCTTGAAAAGATAGTATTTTTGCATTGAAGAAACCAGAAAATTAAATTATCGGTTATAAATATTTCAGATAAATGAATGCAGGTGAATCCGAAAGTCATATTTGGCCACATATCTAGTCTGGTGACATATCTGCCAGCCCACCAGGTATAGTACTTGGTCAGCCAAATGCACAGAGACAAACTATTTTTGGCTCAGATGTTTTTGGTGTTGCTATAACAATAGGTACAATAGTGAGGCAGAGTAGCAGGACTTTGGTGGTTTAAGAAGGTGTTGGTGAAGAGTTCGATGTGGAATGAAGGACTAAGAGAACAGATGTGGATCTATTCATCCTGCTTCTTGGGCAGGGATGTTGACAGAAGAGGTTGTGAAGGTAAAAGTGCAGGAAACAAGCGTGTATGTGTGGCAGTGAAAAGGAGTCGGGGAGGAAGGGGAAGGTCAGGAAACTGTGGTCATGGGTTTTAAAAGCATGTTGTGTTGTTACGAAGGAGACACAGGAGAAAACTCAGTGAGGACAGGAGAGGGGAAAAACGTATCAAAAACTGAAACTTTCCTCAGTCCTGGTATCTGCATGTGTCCAGACGAATCTGTCTGAACATCTGTCTGCAGTGATCAAACTGATGTCTCCGAATGTGGACAGCTCCATGAATGGGTTTGTTATCAGACTTTTCTCAAGAAAATGCTTTGGCTCCTCACATGGAAATGGTTTGGAAACTCGTGTCCACTGTCGAGGATAGATAAGAGTTCACCTCCTTAACTGACATCCTCTGAAGAGCTGGATGATTTCAATTAGTAATTTTTAACTTTTTATATTAATGACTTTGTTTATAATAACAGTATTTTGGAAAAAATAACTGTTTAGTCTATTATATATGTTAAAATACAGGCTGGTGGATCTGGTCTCGTGTGGTCACAGGAGGAGCATCCAGATCAGAGTTGCTGTGGTATAAAACATCTGAGCAGATAAAAGCCAATGAGACGTAGAGGCTCACGGTTGGCTGGTTTTGTGATGAGACACTGGGAAATTCACAGTCTAGGAGATTTTCTCTAGGTCGTACAGACAATTACCACAAAGACAAATTGTTTTGGCCGTAAAGACAAAAGCCAGGATTGTCTCTGGTTTGGTTTGTTCTGTTTTTTTACTATTATAATAAAAGTTGCGTTATAGTACATAGGAAAATCGACTAAATGCATAAAAGCATAGACATCACCTAAATCCATAAACAAAAATTTATAAATTATAAAAATCAACTGTCACATATTTTACATTTGAAAATCCCAGGGTGAAAAATGTAAATTTTGAAATATAAAGATCTTCTAGTTTCAGTTTACTCACAATTTACTTACTTGGTGGTTAAGGCCTGTTTAGTTGAATGTAATGATGATGCAATCACAAGAATTGAAGAAAGATACTGTAGCAGGGCGAAGAAAGCGCAGGAGACGGGAGTGAGTTTACTCTTTAATCCAAAAGCGCAGAACAACTGAACTTCAACAACTGAACTTCAACAACTCAGCGCGCCAAAACATAGGCACCGTAAACCACGCCCCCAGCCCACAGTCCTGTAGGGTGAGAGGCATCCCTTGCAGTGCCTGCCACAATACTGTTATTTTCAATAAATAAATTATATTGTCAGACTAAACTTTTTGAAACTTCTTAGGTCTTTTACACATTATTTTGTAGTGTTGTATTGTTGCATAGCCGCTCCCTACTGACACTACATTTTACTGTTTTATTGATCATCTGGGAGATACTGACAATTTGCAAAAGTAATTGACAGGTAGAGGGTGGTCGACACACTAACAATTTGATTTTTTATTGCAGCGTACCACATAGAATACTACACATATACAGTGGTATGAAAAAGTTTGGGCACCCCTGATCATTTTCAAGATTTTCCTTTATGTATCATTGGTTGTTCTGAAGAGCAATTTCAATTAATTATATGATATAGCAAACAAACACAGTGATATTAAAGAAGTGAAATGAAGTTTATAGGATTTACAGAAAGTGTGCAATAATTACTTAAACAAAAGTAGGCAGGTGCATAAATTTGGGCACCCTTGTTGTTTTATTGATTTGAATACCTTTAGCACTAATTATTGGAACACAAAATTTGTTTGGTAAGCTCATTGACCCTTGACCTACATACACAGGTGAAGCCATTCATGAGAAAGGGTATTTAAGGTGGCCAGTTGCAAGTTGTTCTCCCCTTTGCATCTTCTCTGAAGACTGGCAACATGGGAGCCTCAAAACAATTGTCAAATGACCTGAAAACAAAGATTGTTCAACATCATGATTTCTAGTTAAGGCCCGTAGTGGCAGGCCAAGAAAAATCTCAGATAAGCAGAGGCGAAGGATGGTGAAAACTGTCTAACTCAACCCACAGACCAGCTCCAAATACCTACAACATGATTTTGCTGCAGATGGTGTCACTGTGCATCGTTCAACTATTCAGCGCACTTTGCACAAGGACATGTTGTATGGGAGAGTAATGCGGCAGAAACCTTTTCTGCCTGATTACAAAAAAAGTCGCTTGAGGTATGCTGAAGCACATTTGGACAAGCCAGCTTCATTTTGGAATAAGGTGCTGTGGACTGACGAAACAAAAATTGAGTTATTTGGACATAAGGGGCGGTATGCATGGCAGAAGAAGAACACAGCATTCCAAGACAAACACTTGCTACCCACAGTTAAATTTGGTGGTGGTTCCATCATGCTGTGGGGCTGTGTGGCCAGTGCAGGTACTGGCAATCTTGTTAAAGTTGAAGGTCGCATGGATTCCAGTCAGTATCAGCAAATTCTTGCGAACAATGTTCAAGAATCAGTGACAAAGTTGAAGTTGCGCCGGGGCTGGATACTTCAACAAGACAACGACCCTAAACACCGGGCTGTCCATGCTCGGAAACCATCAAAACTGACTGAACTGGAGATGTTTTGTGAATGTGAATGGTCAAAAATACCTTCAACCAGAATCCAGACCCTCATTGGAAGCTATAGGAAGCGTTTAGAGGCTGTTATTTCTGCAAAAGGAGGATCTACTAAATATTGATGTAATTTTTCTGTTGGGGTGCCCAAATTTATGCATCTGCCTACTTTTGTTTAAATAATTATTGCACACTTTCTGTAAATCATACCACTGTACAGGTGGTAATACATACAAAGCACATTAAATGATTAATTGTAGTACCCACCAGAATCCTTTTAATAGCTCTCTGTAATTTAACTCCTATAGTCAGGGAAAATTACTTTCTTTTTTTTTCTGAAAGCCTTACCATAAACACACACCCCTAGTGGTATCAGTGTGATGTCATATCATGGCGTCAATACTGCACTCACGCAGCTGTATCCTGTAGCCTGAGAAAACTCTGAGGTGTTGATCCTGATGAAGGAAGTCATTAATATCCTCTGAGGATACAGTCAGAAATACAGCCTGAATCAAAGCCTAACACTGTTGTTGTTGTTTTTTTTCTTGGATTTTCCATCAATAACAAACACTAAAAACACAAATGTTTAATAACTGTGGTTGATGAAAAGGGTACATTGACTCTGAATGTAAGGATTTCAGAAAAGGACACCAAAATGTTTCAGTTTCCAATGAGAAAAAGAAGAAGGAATCCTAGGAGGAAAATTCACTTAAGCCCAAAGACAGTATCACATTTTCAATTTCATTAAGGTGACACACATCAATGAGAGAATTCCATTATGAAAGTTGTTTTACTGAAATCATTTTATCGCAAATGATTAAATAGGAATGATAAACTATCTTCTACACCTTCCATTTTAGGATTACAAGGGGGAGAGCTGGAGTCCATCGCTGAACCACATACAGGGTCAAACAACCATTCACACTCAGACTCACACCTTTGATCAAATTAGAGCAGGGCTGTCAAACTCATTTTGGTTCATGGGCCACAAACAGCCTGATTTGATGTCAAGTGGGCCAGACCAGTACAATCACAACATAATTACCTTTAAATAACAAAAAGTAAAAAATGTTTTCCCCCCTTTTGTTTTCCTGCAATTAAGTACAAGTTTATTACAAAATATTCATATTTACTCAAATATAATTTGATAAAACACTACCAAAATGAAGTGCTTGTGCATTTCTTCATTTCCAAAATTCATCAAGCGGGCCAGATTGAACCCCTCTGCGGGCTGGTTTTGGCCCATGGGCCGCATGTTTGACACCCCTGATTAAGAGTCAACAACTACACTAACCTGGAAAATACGTAGAACGTGTGAACTTCCTGTTTAACATTGATCTTTTTCCTGTAAGGCAGCCACAGTAACCACAATTACATAGATCATAGATATTCAGATTATAACCACTTAAAATTGTTAAGTAGGAATACAAATAAAATCTAAAAATCTCACTTTCTTTTTTTTTTTTAATACCAACACCAGAGTTGACCACGCGTCTGTGTCTGACATCATCACCTGTTATTGAATCTACTGCAGTATGAAAGACTAATTATTCCCATTGTGCAGGTCAGTGCTGGCCTTTGAATGCTTTGGCAGAACTGAAATAGGTGCTTAAATATTAATAGAGGGCGATGGGAGCTTGGGCTGATGAGTGTTTAATATTTAATTTGTCCACTTTAACTGAGCACATTTGTCTGACACAGATTGACAGACCTGGCTTATTTATCAGGACATTTTTTTAAAGCATGCTGCATCATCATAACATAGTTGTTTACACTGAACTGCCACTGTTTTGTGCTTCCAAAAAGAAGCTACTCATACTGAGGAGCGTGATATATTGTCAAATATATTGTTCCACAGACCACAGCAGAGACGCCCCGGTGTTGGGAAATTAGTAACAACCACCACAGGGCAGGGCTGAGAAGGTCACCATTAGTCAAAGCAAATGTAATGAGCAGACGTGAAATGGCAGAGCTTGGTCTTTTATCACTGCCTCCACAACAGTGGAGATGATAGATTTTTTTTTCCCTCTGGCAATATGACATGGGTATGTCACAGATTTCCAACCAGCTATTTGCATCTCAGTTATAAAATCTAGACGCAACAAGAAAACATTTAGTCCTGAATTAGGTTGATCTTAATCCAGTTGTTTCCAGAGCTATCTCGGGGAGGGGCACGGGGGAGGCACATTAATGAGGTGAAAAGAAAAGGTAAAAGATCTGCAGCACAAAGTACACCCTGAGATGCAGACAATTTAGGTTTCAAGTTCTTCTGGAGCTAGAAATGTGACCTCTGCTTTTAACTAGGGATGTCCGATATT
>NW_007585197.1:9787-16321 GCF_000523025.1 Cynoglossus semilaevis | reverse complement strand
ATTATTATATTATATATTATATATATATCATTATATAGAGAGAAATAGAGACCTTCTATTTGATCCTCCAAAATGAACTAAATAATCCCAGAATTTTTTAAAAAAAAAATTTTAAATAAAAAAACGTTTGAAAGACGCTGGTTTTCAGAGATTCTACAAAGAATTTTATAAAATTCAGCGGCACCTAGTGGTGAATCTCTGGGATAATTAGAAACAAATACGATTAATATTTTATGATATAATTTCAAGAATTTAATTAATTTTTGAAAATCGGTATTGGAGGTTCTCATTAAAACAACATTAGTTGCTGGGTTTAAACCTCCATTTATGGGCAAGGCAACATTTTTGACCGCAGATACATCGTGCGAAAATCGGGATAAAAAATGCGCAACATTGTGCATCACCGAACACGATTTCTGGCCTCTGGCCTTTCGTGAGTCTCGGTCACAGCAAAGGTAGATCCAGCCCAAAAATGTATCTTTAGCACCCCCTTCAGTCAGGATCGTTGAAGCCCGCCAACTTCTGTGTCAACACATTACTCGTAAACCGAGGACTCCTTAAACAAAGAAAATAGAATCAGTGCGATTTTCCTGCTGTATCAAAATAAACGACGTTACCTTGTTCTGTGCCCCCTATTTTGAGAACCGTCGCAGTGGTTCGTGCTGCTTTTGCCTAACTTTGACGGAGTGGGATGACAGCGGCCTGGACCTCGTGTCCATATATGGACATGGTTCGATCCTTCTCGGGTCAGGGTTACGACTCCCTGTCTGTTACTTCTCACTGGGCCTTCAACGCATTGCTCGGATGCCTGACTCGTGCTGAGACTTCACAAGAGGAACTTTCGAGGGGTTGTTCACGAGGTCGACGAGGAAGTCCCTAAAAGACGACATCGCGCGGAGCCGGGGAGGACATAGCTGACACAGCAGGATATAAACAAACTTTTACCGTCACTTTAAGAAGTGTTTTTGTTTTACGTCTCGGAGCATCCCGACCCGAAGATCTGTTCTCAGCTGAAAACAAAGTTAACTAGCTAGTTAGCCAGCTAGCTAACTTCTCAATCACACAAAGAGAATCAAAGTTTTTGTCCTCAGTGTCCACTTGGACGTGGCCCAGCGGTTGTATAACGTCCCTGACATCACAGTGGGCCCAAAGAATCACAAGTTAGCTAGCTAACTAGCTTGCTAGCAGAAAAAAAAATCGATTTTTCTCCATCTCAGATATTTTCCCTAATTTTTCACTAGAAAATGTCCTTTTTCGTCGAATTTTTAATATTGTATATTTTCATTTCAATATAAAACCGGGGGGCTGGGGGGTGTGACCTCCCTGACCTCTTCAGTCTCTCCATCTGTGTGAGTGAATCACAGTCGTGTTTACACTTTTCACCGCCAAAGGAAAAAGCTGCTGTGACGTCAGAGAGTCCTCCTCCGCTCTGGAGCGCTATTTTTTATGCATGAGTGGAGGGGGGGCTGCAGGGGGGGGGGTTCCCGCAACAACAACAACAACGACCCTGGGATCATGTGATGTGCGGAAAAACTGACACAAAGGGAATCAAAGTTTTTGTCCTCAGTGTACACTTGGACGTGGCCCAGCGGTTGTATAACGTCACTGACATCACAGTGGGCCCAAAGACGCACAAGCTAGCTAGCTAACTAGCTTGCTAGCTGAAAAAAAAGAAAAAATTTGACTGGAAAAAAAATCGATTTTTCTCCATCTCCGATATTTTCCCTAATTTTTCATCAGAAAATGTCCTTTTTCGTAGAATTTTTAAGATTTTCATTTTCATTTAAATATTAAAAACCAAACTCTGCTGCCATCTGGCGGACAATAAACGCATACACACGGGAAAAGAGTTATTTTGACAATAGAAATATTTGGTTTTTATATTTAAATGAAAATATACAATATTAAAAATTCTACGAAAAAAATGACATTTTCTGATGAAAAATTAGGTAAAACAAAGTTAGCTAGCTAGCTAACTAGCTAGCTAACTTTGTATTTAGCTGAGAACAGATCTTTGGGTCGGGATGCTCCGAGACGTAAAAAAAAACACTTCTTAAAGTGAGGGTAAAAGTTTGTTTACATCCTGCTGTGTCACGTCATGACATGTCCTCCGCGGCTCCGCGCGATGACGTCTTTTAGGGACTTTCTCGTCGACCTCGTGAACAACCCCTCGAAAGTTCCTCTTGTGAAGTCTCAGCACGAGTCAGGCATCCGAGCAATGCGTTGAAGGCCCAGTGAGAAGTAACAGACAGGGAGTCGTAACCCTGACCCGAGAAGGATCGAACCATGTCCATATATGGACGGGTCTGACAGATGAAGTGTCACGGAAATTTGAAAACCTTATTTAAATGTCAGTAAAAAAAAATATATTATTATTATTACTTTATTATTTTAGGACTTTTGTGACAAAAAAAGGAAAAAAAAGTTGCCGTTCTGTGTAAAATTAAAAGTTTAACTTTATTTTTTTCAATTTGTCACAAGAAATTACGCAGTCAGTGAAAATAAATAAATAAAAAAATGTATAATGATGACGCAAACTATTTTTGAATAAATTAATTTTCTTTCATTTCTTCCAGGTTCATGGGGGCGCTGTCATCCCAGCAGCTATCAAGTGAAAAAAAAGAAAGAAATTTTCACGTTCACATTTATACCAATGGCCAATTAAGACTGACCTTCTTGCTGTAGAAAAAAAAAAAAGAAAGTTTCACGCTCCCATTTACATTTACACCAATTAAGACTGACCTTCTTGCTATAAGGCAGGAGCCCTAACCACTCTGCCACCTTGCGGCCACAGAGGCGACAACGTTGAGGTATGGATTTAATCGGTTAGTTGTTTAAAAAGTGTGAATTAAAAACCGACTTTTAACTTTTTTTTTTGTTTGTTTTTTTACACAGCGAGACTTTGAAACCGGAGTCGGAAGTGTGAATTAAAAACCGACTTTTAACTTCTTTTTTTTTTTTACAGAGCGAGACTTTGAAACCAGAGTCGGAGAAAAGTTCGTCAATAAACGAATTCAATAGACGCAAAGTCGGTTAGTCGATGTGCGGTTCTCTTCCCGGTGCCTTTGGTGAAACATTTCCTACATGTTATCGGATGTCAGAACCTACAGGAGCTCATGTTGCCGTTCCCGCTCCTCCTCCTCCTCCTTGTTGCTCCTGCTCCTCCTTCTTCTCCTGCTCCTCGGAAACGGGATGTGATGTAAATACACACTTAACTTTTTTTTTTTTTGTCCCCCTCCTCCTCTGTATGTGATCTTCTCTCCGGACTGTACAGAAAGTGTTTTCGTTGCTCCCGCGTCGGTTCACGCGAAAGTGTTTCGCGAGCGCAAACGGTTCGACTTTAACCGTTACAAGAAGAAGAAGAAGGAGGAGGTGCGTTGGTTTTCACCACCATGATCCTCTAAGGGCGACGAGAGGAGCTCCGTGTTGCTGCTGCTGCTGAGAAACTACAGACAGGTACGGGCAACATCTGTGTCTTTGTTTGTTTGTTTGTTTGGTGGGACGGAGAAACCCGGATCAGAAAGTTCGGATCGGATTCGGACGGAAAATGTGACAGGAGCAGCAACATTGCTGCTGTTGTTGTTGCTGCTGTTGCTCCACACTGCGGCCTATAATTTCCATTGATCTGTGACCTGCTGCGGCAACATGTGGCAAAATAACGGGCTGAAGGGAACGTCGTGATTTGACAACGTGACGTTGCTCAAAACAAAACAAAAAACTTAAAAAAAAACAAACAAACAAAAAAATCTCGAACGACCCTTTTTGACCCATTGGAATCCAATAGTACGAAAATATACCGGTAAAATGTAACGTTAAATTTCGTCAACATTCATAACTAACTACAAACAGCATCAAAAATATATATGAAATATACATTTATATTCATATATATATGAAAAGACACTTCTCTAAGACTGATTCCCGCAGCTTTGTTTTCGTGAATTAAAAGTTCGCAGGAAGTTGAAAAGTCCTTTATATCGTGAGGTGATGTTTCCATCGCAGAATTTTTTTTTTTTTTAATTCCAGAAGAAAAAAACCAAAACAGCGCAACATGAAGATTTGTCTTTAAAACATCTTAAAAATCTTCAAGTCAGACTTTTTCTCGTCTGTCACTTAAAATTTAAAACGTATGCTAACGTCGTTAACATCGCTCACACAACCGTACTCTATGCTGTCCCTTCAGTTAAAGTTCAATATTAATTTCTCACACAAATTCCAGGTCAGTTTGCGATAATATTTTTGCCGATCAGTCCTAGCGACCGCCGTTTGTCGGCAACGAGAGGAATTCGCGTGTCACAAATAAATATAGACGTAGAGAGAAAAAAAATTGAATTTAAAATTTCAGCTTGTTACGTTGTAACTTCTAAAGTCGTTTTGTTAACACAGCGATTCCCAACCTCTGGGCCGTGGCCCTCTAGTGTGCCGCGAGAGATCATCAGGTGTGCCGCGGAACGTTACCCGACATCACTTAATTTGTCTAAAAAAATGATATTAATATCTTATTACGCAAATATTTTTTCTTCGTTTGTCAATGCCTGGGAGGCAGAACAATAAAATACTTGTCATTAGGTGGCAGCAAAATGGCTGTGAAAGTAAACAGTTCATTTTTTTCCTATTTAAATGTATATTTTTGTATTTTATAAAAAATTTTGTAAAAAAAAAAAATCATTTATGCTAAAGAATAAATAGGAAAAAAAATCGCGACTAAATTAAAGCGTTAAAGAGAACGACCTCAACACATTGTAAATATTCGAACAATCCCTAACTCCAATTATTTACATCAGTGGTTCTCAAACTGTGGTACGTGTTCCACTGGTGGTAGTTTAATTCATTCTCGTTGTTAGCATTTAGCCGGTCAGTCGATGCCCTTGGAGTTAGCTTCTTGTCTTTTTGTTCACTCCGACTGGAGTTAAGTCAGTGGGTCCCAAAGTAGGGGGCGGCCCCCTCTCCGGGGTCACAGTAATCTGTGATTTGATTTCTCGTTAATCCAAAGAACAGTTTAGTTGGAATAACAACGATTAGTCTTTTGTACCAAAGGGGGCGCTGCAGAAACTCATTGGAAACGACCAAGTTAGGAAATATGTTTCTGATGATTCTGGAATCAAAAAGCGATAAAAAAAAAATTTTTAGTCGCAGCTTTAACGTACAGTACACATCAGACGAACTTCTGAACGTGCGACGTTACGTGAACAAAGGAAATCCTCCGAAATGGCAAAGATTTCAGCTGAAGTTTGAACTTCGGGCTGTTTTTAGTTTTTGTTTTTCTGTCGCAGTGATGCTAACGCTTTCACTAATGTCTTCTAACGCTGAACATCAATCAACAGAAGATATTTTTCTTCTGCCTTGAGCGTCGGTGACGTCAGGATGTGAAGATTTCACCTTCTTTAACTTCAGTTTGGTTTTTTTGGGGTTTTTTTTTCACAACGCGCGAGACAGAGAAAGAAAATATTTTCGCCCGGCAACAATAATTCAGCTGGACAAGCAGTGATTTGAGGTTGTGTTAGTCACGGACGTCTGATGTCGTTGGTCCTCCTGCAGGTGTGTGTTGTTTTTTTTTACAAGGTGATTAATCACCGGGGCGGGGGGTTAAAGGTCGTCTGAGGCTGCAGGTTTAGAAAGTTTGACCCAGAACTTCACACGAGAGACGAAGGTGAAACTGCTATTGATCACCTATTAGCTGTCGATCACCTGCTAGCTGTCGATCACCTATTAGCTGTCGATCACCTGTTAGCTGTTGATCACCTGTTAGCCGTTGATCACTTGTACAGGATCACATGTTCAGGATCACTGGTACAGGATCACTGATACAGGATCACTGGTTCAGGATCACTGGTTCAGGATCACTGGTGCAGATCACTGGTACAGGATCACTGCTTCAGGATCGCTGGTACAGGATCCGTGGTACAGGATCGCTGGTACAGGATTGCTGGTTCAGAATCGCTGGTTCAGGATCGCTGGTTCAGGATCACTGGTTCAGGATCACTGGTACAGGATCACTGGTTCAGGATCGCCTGTTCAGGTACAGACTGAAGACGGAGGACATGTTTGTTTTTTTGTTTTTTTAAATGATGGAGTGAAGTTCTAGTGTTTGACTGAGATGCTCCGGTCGTTTGTGTCAAACTCAAGGCCCACGGGCCAAATCTGGACCTCCATATCATTTTATCCGGCCGACCAAGGTGTTTAATGCAGCGGTTTTGTCATTTTGAGTCACTGACACGTTATTTAACTCTTGAGACTAAACTTTTCTAGACAGTTCATCAGATGCTTATCCTCATTAGCGCGCAACATAGACTGCGTTGTAAACGTCGCCCCCGACGCTCCCGTAGGTTCTACAGTTTGAATCCCGACCATCCCAGGTGGATCCGCCGGTTCCGGTTTCACGACCTCCTCGTCCGCGAGGTCGTCCGTCAGGTTCAAGGCTCTGCGTGTTAAATCAAGCGCTCCTCGCATTCCTGTCATTCCACCCGCTCCGCTTTTGGGCCTGGTCCCCCCCCCCCCCCCCCCCCCCCGCTCGTGCGAGAAACAACGACAATC
>NW_007585197.1:5000-6487 GCF_000523025.1 Cynoglossus semilaevis | reverse complement strand
GGCACTAAAAACCCGGCTTCGTGTACCCTAGAGGCTGGCTTAAAAAAAAACAAAAAAAAAAAAAACAGATATATTTACATATATAAGTCACCACATTTTACGAACTTCTTGGTGTGCTTTCCATGATGAAGGGGTGGAGGGTGTGAAAATAAAAACTAGCACGTTCGTCTTTGCACCGACTTCCCCTCTCTGTCTCGTTTTTGCACTGCCCGCTAGTACGCCCCCTGGCGGCTGAAGAAGAAAAATCCATAGAAAAGCCGCATCTTTGTATAAGCCGCACGGTTCATAGCGTACGAAAAAAAGTAGTGGAAAATACGCTAGGTACCTTTTTTTAACTGCTGGTCCGCGGACCAGGAGTTTATACAGACAATTTACAACCGGCCCTTTAAGGGGAACTGTGTTGCTGATGCGCCCCCCCACCCCCGTAGAAAATGAGCGTGCCTGCGATCCCTAACAGGATAAATTTTGAAGATGGAAGGGTGGCAGGGGGAACGGGGGAGGGGCCTATTTACAAAGTTGGCGTCTCCGGCGTCTCCGATTTCCCCGGTTGGCTTCACTCACCTCAGTGACAGTTAGTCAGCTGACGACATCAACCGGAGTTAAATGTAGCTCGGCAGTCGGTGGTGCCAACGACGTCCAGATGGAAGTAGGAAACGTGATACGGAGCGCTGCGCTACACGTTAGCGCCGAGCAGCCAAGCTTCTGCTCTCTGCACAGGTGGGTTCGATTAGTCAAAAAAAAAAAACCAAAAAAAAAAACGTGTGTTTCCTGTTGATTAGCAGCTGGAGTTTGTAACTTGTCACTGAAGTGTGTGTGTGTGTGCGTGAGTGTGTGCGTGCGTGTGTGTGTGTGTGTGTCGAAGTTCATTGTTTACAGTGTTGCGTAATCAGGCTGCAGCTGGAGACTCCTCTGCTCTGGTTCATGCGCACGGCTCCGCTAACAGGAAATACATCAAACGTGAGCCGCGTTCGGATGTGCTAGCGATTGCGTCGCCATTGTCTTCGCACACATGTAGCTCATTTATGTTCGGCCTAGCCCCCCCCCCGGCCCCCACACCCACTCACCCTGTCCTTATTTCCTGTTGTTGAATTCATGGAGTCACGAAAGCCAACATTCGCAAAAACATTTCGCTGGAAACTTGTCCCTCGTTCTCGTCCGTTTGTTTGACGTCGCACAAACAAATGAATCCTCCCGAGTTCGAAAAGAAAATACTTTGCGTGAATGTTCGGAGTTTGACTCAAATCTTTTGTCTCTTTTTATGACGCAAGTCCAATTCGTTGTCACGGAACAAATCGGTTTTCATCGTTTCCCCGGACGTCACTGCTCTGCGCCGGGTCATATACCACGATAAAACCGGCAAGAGGTGGCAGTGAAGACGACCCAGAGACCAGTCTGAACTGGTTTGGGTCGTTGACCTGCGGGAATCCGTCCAGTCTCGGAATCTGTCCGAGAACCATTCTGACTCAGCCGCGATCAAAGACACACAG
>NW_007585196.1:15877-17214 GCF_000523025.1 Cynoglossus semilaevis | reverse complement strand
CACAGTGAACAGAGCGTGTGTGTGTGTCCAGTCCTTCTCCGCGGCCCATAGATTCTTTGCCAGGCTAATAAAGTCAAGGTCACAGTGTTATCATTATATAACCAGTGTGAACTAGAACATCTTCAAGACCTAGTACAGTACTAGCACATGCATCAACATATGCAGTACAGTATCTAGTACATAACGTTCTGAGTGAAAAAAAAAATGTATTTGATTTTTTTTGCAAAAAAAATTTAGTAGGATTTGAAACGCGACAAAAACCGTCAATCAAAATCAATCAATCATCAAAATAAATATCAATCAAAATATTTAATTGTTTTATATATTTGAATTTATTATTTGAAATTATTATTTTCTCAGAAGGTCTTGGGTGATTGGATGTGTTTGGGGGAAAAAGTAAAAACCTCATACAGTCTCATATATAGACATATTGATACTGAAAGTAAAAAGAACAAAACAATACTCTCTCTTTGATAACTCTGGTGGACACATTGCAGAAGTGCAGAAGTAAAAGTAGAACTCAAATTCTACCAAAAACACAAAGTAACTATTAACGTTTTTCATAGCGTTTTTCGTAGATTTTGGTCATTACTGCACATTTTGACAGTGTCTCATAGAAGGTGAAGCCTTTGTCCACGTCAGTCGTTGACTCACTGACTGTCCTGATCTCAGTCAGGCTGCTGTGACACAAACTGGGCCTTCGACCTTAGGTTTAAACCTTCATAAACACACGTTGAGAGTTGATATAGTATTCTAAGCTTTAGATTTTAAATCAGCGGTGTCAAACTCATTTCCACCAGGGGGCCACATCAGCAATACAGTTCCCCTTAAAGGGCTGGTTGTAAATGGAAGACTGTATAGATCACATTTATATTTATTCAAGCTACAAATATTGTTCATTGCTGTGAAATTAAAAAAAAACTTTTAACTTCATAGGTTAAAAAACTCTGCTGCACGGATTTTACTTAATGCTTTTTAAGCTCCCGCGGGCCACACAAAGTGGCTTGGCGGACCACATTTGGCCCCCGGGCCTTGAGTTTGACACATATGTTTTAAATGCTTTGATCGAATGCTGCACGTGGATCAGTGGATGGACGACGGAATTATTGGAATTATTTCTAATCGTTCTGACCATGAGTTAAATCGGCCGAAAAATCCGTACATACCTATGATCGATTATCTGATCAAACAATACCAACAGGTGGCGTCACGTACCTTGTGAACACTCTTTGGGTTCTCCAGCCAGGCATAGTACATTTCCTCCACGTAGTTGGAGCTCGTCCCGTTCAGGAACGGCTCAGAGGCCACCGGCGCAGAGTAGCACCTGATTGGCCGGC
>NW_007585196.1:10313-15547 GCF_000523025.1 Cynoglossus semilaevis | reverse complement strand
TGTCTTAATTGTACATGGTATGTTTCAGATTTATTCAATTGAAAATGTGAAAATATGAATTTTCCCCACGTACCACTGCAGAGCACTCATACCACAATTTGAGAACCACTGGTCCATAGTGTCAGAAATACACCACCTGACTGACAAACCTTAGGTTCTAAATCAAGACTTCAGTCACCCAACGATGCAAGACAGAAGAAGAAGAGAGAAATATCAGATGGCATTGCCACAGCACCAGCTGAGAGGTCAAAGGGCAGACAAGTGTATTCTAATTAAGGCCTGATTTTCTCACACAGATGTTAGTGTCTAAATCCATCTTCGTGATTGGAGGATGACGATGATTGAAACATACCGCCTCTTCTCCGGGTCAAGGCTGTGACCCCGACTTGTCTCTTACTGGAATACTGCACCAATTCCCAGTCCAATATTCCTGGTGTTGGTTAATTTTCTTTTTCTTCTCTAGTGATTCCAAATGTTGATCCCTCTGTTCCAATGTTATTAACGTGATGTCTTAACTATGATGATACTTTGACTACAACTAAATTGTTAGAAAAAAAAACCCCTCAATATATCATCATGCCTATAGTGTCACAATATATCACAATATATCGTATTGTTGCCCTGTATCGTGATACGTATCGTATTGGCAGATTCTTGCAAAACCTTTTTTTCTAATTGATTTAACCTTTCGTAGCTACTGCTATCTGCTGCATCTTTACTACATTTATCATATATATGTATGTACATGTATATATATATATATATATGTATATATTGGCAAAGTACAGATCCATGTGCAGCCTTTCGTGATTTCACAGAAGAAAAAATACCCACAAACACAACAATTGGTTCGAGGGGTGACCCAGTGAGTATACACAGAGAATTGTTCAGTCTACTTTAGTGAGTACTTCCTTGTTTTGTTTTTTTGTTCCTATTACACAACCGGCCTTTTGGGAAAATGTATAAAACAGCCCCCCCCCCCCCCCCCCCCAGTAATCTGTCGCATAATTGTTCTCAAATTCTTTCTTCTTTTAAGTCAGAATATATTAGTTGTTGTTAAGCGTGACCATCCACTACACATGTATTTTTAAATAGTTATTTCTCAACAAACTACAATAAATCCGTGTGTTGTTGAAACAGGAATTCCGAGGGGAGAAACACTTACCAACACGTGTGGCTTCTATGCTACAATACAAATACCCATTAAAAAGGTCAGTGTTTCAGGAATTTTCTAGAAAACCTTGAGGTCTAAAAACGTCGAGTCTAACTTTGGTTATTTTCCAGAGTTGCACGACTGAGAAACGGAAGAGTCTCCGAGTGTCTCCTCAGCTGTGGTTTGTGTGTTTTGACCTTGTTGAGAGTCTTTCCACTCCCTGTATCCACTCCTAGTCAGCCCGGCAAAGACCAGCCCCTATCGCTCACTACCGCACCCTCTGATTGGCTCTTCGGAAGGAGTCCCGCCCAGAAATGGGCCAAAGCCGACTGTCATTTGACGCTGCGACCGTCAATCATGATGCCCTTTCAGAAGTCATGGTATTTTGTAAAACAGCGTTTCATCAAAACATTGAAAAAATTATTTTAATTAAATCGTGAACTGCCACACGAAAAGCTTTATATCCGACATGATTAATTAAAAACATGAATTATATCTGGTTCAAAACGCCGCTACTTGTTTTCGTAATTACCCCTAGTAGCATGTAGGCTAGGGGCTAAATGGGTGGTAATTAGCCCCAAACGAATCAAATTACATGATCTTAATTCACCGTCTTAGTCCAAAAAGAGCGCGCGTAGTACAAACGACTGACGAAATGACTTAAGCAGGCGTTACGACATTGTCCCGGCTGAGCTACTTCACCTTACTTTAACTAGTCGGTGTTAGCACGCCGCTAAGGCTAACCAGGCGCTACCAGTGTCTCTGCTTCTCAAAAACCCTCAAAAAAGATTTTCTTTTCGATCGGGGGGGGGGGGCAATTATTCAATGATTATGACATTTCCAAGCAAAAAGTATCGGTATCGTATTGGTCGATACTACCCTGTATTTACTTGGTATCGGATCGATACCAAAATTCCCAGCATCGCCCACCCCTAATGACAACTGTAGGCGCGTAGCCTTGAAGCGAGGCCTGCGAGGAAGTGACGCAGCTGTCGTGACGTCACACCCCACAACACGAGAGCGGATCCTACTGTGTTACTAAGATTATTACATACAACAATAATAATAATAGTAGTAATAAATGCTTATTTTCCTATAATATAAGGGATTTTAACGTGTTTTACACGTTGTAGAAATACTTATTTAATACTTTAAATAATAATAAAATAATAAAAATAAATAATAATAATAATAAAAAATTTAATTAAAAAATAACAAACGAAATAAGAACAAACATAAAATACACCCACAGACGTACAAAATGTGCGCATGGACATTAAGAAATTAGTTCCGCCTCACGGGGACCAGGCTTTTCCCTGACATTAAGAGAGTTTATTTTAAATTGAAATAAAATAAAGTTAAAATAAAACTGTGTAGTTTAGTTGGTTAGGGAACTCGGTCTTATGCAGTTCGTCTGTAACCCGAAGCTCTGTTGAACTTTGGCCTCAGCTGCTCCTCTAACTTTAAATAACTTCTTTAAATAAAAGTGACGTATACAAAAGCATCAAGCGCCACTTAGTGTCATTATCTCTGAACAAAAGTAACACGTTGACTTTTTTTCAGAGTGTACTTTCGAGACTTCGTAGGAAAACACAGAGTTTACAGAGTCAAAGTTCTTCTTGAAGGAGATAAGCCTGGATAATAACTGTCCTCTGGGTCTAAAACGAGACGTTTTTATAGTAAAGTCAGTCAACGTGTGAACTTTGGGTTGTTATACAAGCTCACGATAATAACTAATTGATTTTAAAAAATGTAATTTACATTTTATTGACACGTTCATACCATCTGAGTAAGAAAGTACGAAACTACCGATTGATATCTTTAAGGAACGTGACGTTTTATTTCTAATAATATATTAATTTTTATATCAACAACGCAGTCGAATGTTGTCACTTAGTTTCTACGGCAGGATTCACGAGAGCTCGGAAGGTGCTTTGCTCCTATCAATCAGCAGAGGGCAGCAAACACTATGGAACACAGCCTTAAAGCCGAAGCTCTGTTGAACTTTGGCCTCAGCTGCTCCTCTAACTTTAAATAACTTCTTTAAATAAAAGTGACGTATACAAAAGCATCAAGCGCCACTTAGTGTCATTATCTCTGAACAAAAGTAACACGTTGACTTTTTTTCAGAGTGTACTTTCGAGACTTCGTAGGAAAACACAGAGTTTACAGAGTCAAAGTTCTTCTTGAAGGAGATAAGCCTGGATAATAACTGTCCTCTGGGTCTAAAACGAGACGTTTTTATAGTAAAGTCAGTCAACGTGTGAACTTTGGGTTGTTATACAAGCTCACGATAATAACTAATTGATTAAAAAAAAACATTTTATTGACACGTTCATACCATCTGAGTAAGAAAGTACGAAACTACCGATTGATATCTTCAAGGAACGTGACGTTTTATTTGTAATAATATATGAATTTTTATATCAACAACGCAGTCGAACGTTGTCACTTAGTTTCTACGGCAGGATTCACGAGAGCTCGGAAGGTGCTTTGCTCCTATTAATCAGCAGAGGGCAGCAAACACTATGGAACACAGGCTTAAAGTTTAAACGGACATGGGCGCGGGCCGTAGTTTGGGGACCACTGGTTTAAACGGACATGGTGGAAAACTAAATAAATAAACGTTTCTGGTGCTCACCTGAAACATACAGGTCTATATATTTACATGCAATTAGTAACTAAATAAACTAGTTTATGAAAGGGAAGTATTAGAAATGACTATTTGCTTTACGTACATTTAAATGAATGTATGAATATTAAGTTTCTCTGACTTTCAAATAATTTTGATTTTCAAATAATTTTGGCTATAATCTCAAGTCGTGTGTTCTGATGATTTAATTCACACTCCACACTCTCTCTGCTGTCAACTCTCTCTGCCTGACTTTGCTGCGTCCTCTGTGACCTTCTGACCTCAGCACCTCAGTAATATAATTCTGATCTGCTGTCCCCGTTTCTCCCTTCCTCTCTGCCAAGGCACGTCCTCTGATTTTGTTTTCTTTGCCCTTCACTCTGAAGCGCCTGTCACTGGTTATGCTAATATCTCGTACAATATGCTAATGCTTGGCCGTGAATATTCATTGAATAAAAGTCGCTGGGGACTGGGATTTGTTTTTGTTTTTTGTGGGCTCTAGATCAGGTTGGTGCAACGAAATGACTTATTTGTGAGGCAACCATATTCTCCTGGACGTTCTTTTCAGATCAAAAACATATGTGACTGACTCGTCCAATCAGCTAGTACATTTGTTAATGATTATAACAGCAGATATGGTGCAATAGGAGGCAACAATCATGTAGCTTCCCTGGGACTCGAGCCCAGAACCTTCTGCACGTAAGGGGAAGTCGACACAGGCATGATAACTGCTATACCATGAAACCAAAAAAGTTTCCCTAACCGGGAATTGAATCCAGAACGCTGCGGTGAGAGCGCCGAATTATAGCTATCAGAACAGAACTTCCCAAAATGTAACCTCCCCGTCGGGGAATTGAACCCCGGTTTCCCGCGTGCAGTGTCATATCACGTGACTGTCAAATAGTGTTTCTTTTTTTTATTTAGCAGCATAGCCGGTAGGGCGCAATATGAAAACAATTTGCAATTTGATGTCATTCTGTAAGATGACGACAGTTTCTATTAATTCTAAATATTTACAGTATTTAATTAAACACTTTTCTGGTTCAGGCTCAAGAGCAAATCCAAGAAGAGGGAAGTAGTGGCCGGGTCGGGGGGTGGGAGGTGAGGGGCTAGTGCGGGTGGGGAGGACGTGGTGGAGGAGGAGCAAGAAGATGAACACTGGGAAATTTTTACTCCTCACTGAGAAACAAAAAGGTAAAAAAAATGGCTTAAAGTGTCAAACATACGGCCCGTGGGCCCAAAACTGGTCCACAAACACTTCATGGTGTGAATATCTAAAAAGTCCAGTTCACAATCAAAAAATTAAAAAAAAGAACTTTATTGGTCCCATATTTGTGAAATTCTTGTGTTAACAGAACATATGCTGCCCCCTGCAGGCAGGTGTTTTTTTGGGAATCAAACTAAAGACTCTCTGCTTTCTGTTTTCAAGGCATGCGTGCCATCGGTACA
>NW_007585196.1:0-3257 GCF_000523025.1 Cynoglossus semilaevis | reverse complement strand
TGGGGGCGGGGTGGGGTCGGGGGGTGGAGGGGTAGTGCGGGTGGGGAGGACGTGGTGAAGGAGGAGCAAGAAGAAGAACACTGGGAAATTTTAACTCCTCACTGAGAAACAAAAAGGTAAAAAAAATGGCTTAAAGTGTCAAACATACGGCCCGTGGGCCCAAAACTGGTCCACAAACACTTCATGGTGTGAATATCTAAAAAGTCCAGTTCACAATCAAAAAATTAAAAAAAAGAACTTTATTGGTCCCATATTTGTGAAATTCTTGTGTTAACAGAACATATGCTGCCCCCTGCAGGCAGGTGTTTTTTTGGGAATCAAACTAAAGACTCTCTGCTTTCTGTTTTCAAGGCATGCGTGCCATCGTTACACTATGAAACTGACCAACTGGACTGAACCAGCTTCGGTTGGAATTTTTTTGTGTCCATCCTTTCATTACACATTGATGCACTGACGCATTATTGTGTGTGTGAAACACAGTGTGGCTGATGAAGCTCACCACTTATGCATGATTTGCTGAAGTGATCGCACACTTTCCCAAACCGGCGGCCATCTGCATATGTGACCTTGGCCGTGACATCACTTCACAGCTTAATTAATTCATGGAAGTTTTTTTGTTGTTGTTGTTGTTTGCTGACAGAAATGTTGAAGAAGTCTTTGCCCAAAGGTGAAGCAAAAACATGGAAGAAAAAAAACCAAAACCCAACAACCCAAAACCAAATCTCGACGTCTGTGTGAGACGACCAAGTGCAGGAATGTCCTCTGATTTATGGGACTGTTTGAAACATCCTTTTTGGTGTTAGTGGGACTGGAGTGGTCTGAGATGGCGTTGGGAGATAAGTGCTGTCATGTGCTCTCAGGCATCATATCTAATAAAAGCCTCTTCATCAGAGATGCTCTCCACATGAAACGAGGTGGAACGTACCTTGAAAAAGCTTTTTTTTTCTAAAAGTGTTGTCTCTTCCTAAACCATAAACCAGAAATCTTTGTCTTTCATTATTGATAACACTGTTAGCTGGGCTTTGTGCAGTGTAGCAGCAGAAGGAGGTCACGGCGAGCTCCAGCAGATGAAGGAACGCGGAGAGGACGCCGCACGGTGGTGGACGTGGTTGGAGTGCTTGCCTTACAAGAAGAACAGCATGGGTTTGATTCCTTGTGCTAGCTGCTAGCTGTCCTCCTGTAGGAAGTTGGCAGGTTCTCCCTCCCTCCTCCCAGAGTCCAAAACCAAACAGTGTTAGCTTAGCCGTTAACTCTTAACTGACAGTAGGTGTGAATGTTAGTGTGAAAATGAAGGTTCCGAAACTGTTATTTCACCAGATTACATCTGACAACATAATCGTCATAGACCGGTGGCCCTCAACTAGTGACCTGCGGTCCGTGTCTGGCCCACAAGTTGCTTATCTGCGGCCCGTGGACCGAGAACATTTTCACTTTTCTACGATGTGTTTTCTCTACAAATAGCTCTGCAGAGAGTCAGCTGCGACTACGAAAAATGCAAAGTGACGACCCCCAGTTGTGACGAGGTGGCTGAGTGATTAAGGCGATGGACTGCTAATCCATTGTGCTCTCCACGCGTTCGAATCCCGTCGTTGTCTGGTGATATACCTTTAAATTTGGTCGCAAATTTAAAGGTATATCACCAGAGGAACTTCTTGTCAATATTATCTCCTAGAACATCTGTTTTTGTAGATCAGACAAACTGTTCACTTTTAATTGTCTGTTGGTGTGAATGTCAGCGTGAATTTGTTTTGGTTGTATTAATTATTAATTATTTTGACCATATCCGAACACTTAATTTCCGATTCCGATATCAATCGATACTGATATTTTATTGTGTACTGTGGTGTACTGTGTCGCAATGACAATAATGTGCACAATACAAATAATAGTTTCACTTTCGCTTCAAAACTATTTTTAGGTGGCATCATCTGGGCGAAACCCAAAAATTGCAATATCGGGTTTTCATTATCGGAGGAAAAACCGATAACGATTCTTACCAATATTACATAATTAAGTCAATATCGGCCGATGATATCGGTTGGCCGATAGTATCGGACATCCCAAATTAAACCAAAAGTTTAAGGTCAAAAAGTTTAAAGACAAATTAGAACCATCAAGTCAAAATAAACTATTTATCATCAAACTTTGCAACTTTAACAGTTTTCTCTTCAAGTTTTATAAGGCTGAAATTGTTGATCAATGAAATTGTAACACAGCTCACACCTAAACGACAAAGACAATATCGACAATATCATCAAAGCTCTGAGAGGCGTCTTTAAAAAAATGACATCACCTTTCTGAATACTTTCTGACTCAGCCAGCTATATCTGGACGTACTGGACCGAAGCAGGTGCAGAAAAGAGGAGAAATCACCTCTAATGTCAGCGCTCATTAATAAAGGATCCCAGGTCTTGTCTTTGGAATCCCATCCTGCCTCCGTGTCTAAATAATTCACTCAGTATAAGCTCTTCTCTCTCTCCTCTTCCTCCATCTCAACCATCTTTTCCTGCTGCTTTCCTCAAGTGGAGCAAAGTTGGAAGAAGAAGTGAGTGGACTGTGAGAGGCTGACTGTGAACACGGACAGAACAACACATCAGGAACCACATGTTTAGCCTCAGAACGTGTGGTATAATGAGACATTTGTGTCGGCTGAGGTCGAGGCGGAAGGAACTTTTTCAAAACTAATGAGATTTAGTCCATGACCGCTGTTGTATGCTATATTTCTTTCTTTAACTTGAGTGAAAAATTTAAAAGTTAAAGAAAAAAAACATTCGATAATAATAAAATAATATTTAAGTCATTTTAATTGGATTAAAAACTGTGTTTGTTATTGTTTTCAGCAGCAGAAATGCTGCCCCTTACTTCTATTTTTCCCCAGGGCTGGAAATTGTGCTACATTTCCATCATTCTATTTAGCATTTAGCGATTTAAAAAATATATATAATTTACCCCATTTCATTGATAAATGACAGCTTTTGTTGTTGTTTTTTTTTGTGTGTGTCATTAGCTTGCTTTAAAAAACAATTTAAATTTAAACTATTTAAATAATCCTAATTTGTTGTCCTCTGAGCCTAAACATCAATGGAAAAAAAGTAACAAAATATAACTTAACTCAATAATAAATATTTGTAATATAAAAAAATTATATAGAAAGCTAATAAGACAAAAAAACAAAAGCTGTCTTTTATCAGTATCTAATGAATTGCGGTGAATTATATACATTTTCTAAAAATTGCTAAATGCTAAAATGCTAAATA
>NW_007585195.1:16203-17261 GCF_000523025.1 Cynoglossus semilaevis | reverse complement strand
AGCGGTTGAAGATGGATGGATGGATAGTTTAATCAGCTGTAGTTTGACTTGCTGTAGTTTAATTGGCTGTAGTTTAATCAGCTGTAGATTAATCTGTTGTAGATTGACTGTCTGTAGTTTCACTGTAGTTTGATCTGCTGTAGGTTAATCGTCTGTAGTTTAACCAGCTGTAGTTTAACCGTCTGTAGTTGAACTTGCTGTAGTTTGACAGTTGTAGTTTTATCTGCTGTAGTTTAACTTGCTGTCGTTTGATCTGCTGTAGTTTGACCATCTGTTGTTTAACCGTCTGTAGTTTAACCGTCTGTAGTTTAACCTGCTGTAGTTTAACCGTCTGTGGTTTACCGTCTGTAGTTTAACTATCTGTAGTTTAACTGTCTGTAGTTTAACCATCTGTAGTTTAACTGTCTGTAGTTTAACAATCTGTAGTTTAACTGTCTGTAGTTTGACCGTCTGTAGTTTAACTGTCTGTAGTTTGACCATCTGTAGTTTAACCATCTTTAGTTTAACTGTCTGTAGTTTAACTGTCTGTAGTTTAACCGTCTGTAGGTTAACCTGGTGTAGTTTAACTGTCTGTAGTTTAACTGCCTGTATTTTAACCGTCTGTAGTTTGACCGTCTGTAGTTTGACCATCTGTAGTTTGACCGTCTGTAGTTTAACCATCTGTAGTTTAACTGTCTTTATTTAACCGTCTGTAGTTTACTGCAGCACTGACTCTCTGACAGTTAAGCACAGACAGCGCTCCATCAGACCCCACTGATCCTTTTTGACTGTTTAACTAACAAACGGATTAAGATGCGATAAAACGTAATGTCCTGTGAAAAGACCAGCTTAAACAGTTTAACGACCAGCGGAGGCAGCACCGAGTTCACAGATCACAAGACAAACCGAGGACTGGAGTCAATTTTGTCTGATTCCGACTTCACATTTCTTCGTGTGATGTGCTGATTGAATAAAAACGGTAAAAAAAAACTCTCTCTCTTTCATCCTTGTCTGGGAATACATTTGTCTAATTTTTTTTAAAAAAAGAAAAAAGTCCAGGTTTAAACGTTGTCTTTTTC
>NW_007585195.1:15778-16198 GCF_000523025.1 Cynoglossus semilaevis | reverse complement strand
TCAGCAGGTGACCGCAGAAACAAGAAGGGATTTGAACCGACAACATGTCCGGGGGGGCAAAGTTATATTAATCCATCACTGCACCTCCGAACAACAACACTCTGGACGGTTAGCATCGACGCACATCAGAGAGCCCTGACTCTCAGCGATCAATCAAGGTTAGCGCCACCCACACAGAAGTCAGTTTATTGAGCGAGTGCGAAGTTGGTCCAACGTGTAAAGGCGTGACGTGAGACAAGAACCAAACGGTTGAGGAAAGGTGTTATCAACTTGGGAAGGCGATGTTTCCGACCCATGAATTCCTGGAAGTTGGGGCTGATAAAAGACAGGAAGTCTAAAAGTGATGGACGTTAGTGGAGGAGCTGGAGAGGGCGGAGTCACCGTGGCTGACGGGGGAGGGCGGAGTTGGGAGGGGGGAGA
>NW_007585195.1:11108-12705 GCF_000523025.1 Cynoglossus semilaevis | reverse complement strand
CTCCGGGAGATGCGGAGAACCCCGGGAGACTGGCAGGTGGAGACCGGCCTTATGGGTTAGCTCTCCACGTTGCCATTTAGCAGAGCGCTCACCTCCGACAAAGAACAATGTACAACAGCCCAGGGATTTGAACCATTACCACGCTGTTGTTGAATACACACACACACACACACAAGCGCAGCAGTACTGCAGTATCTGCAGTACCGCTGCCTCTGCTGGCTAACGTGTAATTATGTGGCCATGATGTCATTGATTTTCTGCGCTGGTTGGAAGCGGCGTAACGATGGAAGAGCCGGGCTGAGTGGAATACTAACACTGAGCTAATGTTTACCACCGCAGGGGGAGACGGACGACCGAGGGATCCGCTGACAGGCCAACGTCTCCCTGATGGGCCGGGCTGACAGGTCAGAACCAGGAGCCCGGGAGCCCTGGGAGAGAGGAGCGAGGGGGAGGGAGGGAGGAGATAAGGACGAGGGTGAGGATAAACAAACTAAAAAAACAAATGTCAAAAAAAAATTTGACTTGACACTAGGTCGGATTTAAAGGTGCAGTTCCGGTATCTGGTGCTCGTCAAGCGTGGCGCTTCTTCTCCTCAGCCTGTAGGGGGAGCTAATTATGCATCCTGTTGATTCACACCCAGTGGTGCATCATGTTTTTTTTTCAATCTGATCCCGTCAACTGGGTCAGAACTTTTTTTTGACCACAACGTTTGGACCGGTTACCGCCCAATGGAAAAAAAAAACGCAGTTCTAAGCCACAGTACGAATCAACGAGAAAGAAGAAGAATTCACAGCAGCTTCTGCCTGGAGAAACAACAATGATGGTTCCTGGTTCTAGACCAGTGGTGCCAAACAAAATCGGCCCGCTAGGGGGTTCAATCTGGCCCGCTTGATGAATTTTGAATATATTCCATTACATATGAATATTTCCTTATATAATGTACTTGTACGCCTGAAGAACCTGTACTTTATGTCACTGACACTGTAGTACTACTGCATGTACTCATTACACTATGTTCAAATTAGCAGCATTTCTTCTACAGTCAATACAGTTTTCTGGGACTCAAACCCCCCCTTTTTTTTGGCCCATTCGTCAGCCGAGAGCTCAGTTACCACGACGAGGAGCGACAGCCCACAGAACGGACGGACTCTGTCAACCGTCCAACTGAAGCAGCCCGGCTCCACACCCACATGGAACAGCAATTAGCGGCTAATATGCTGCAGTGTATTTTTCACACAGCAGTTTGTGTTTGCGTGTGTGTGTGTGTGTGTGTGTGTGTGGTGAGGCAGTAAATGATGACAGTTTTATCTCTGTGTGTGGGAGTGGGGTCAGAGGTCACCTCACGTAGGCGGGTCCGTTCGCTTACGCGTCACCAAAGTCATCTCTGCTGCCACGAAAAAGTCAGAAATGAAAAAAATATATATACTGTATATATTTTGGAAGAACCGGTCGGAGCCGGAGGATTCAGTCAAGGACGGATTTTTAAAAAAATAAATAAATAAAAAAATCACATCATTTTTTTTTTTTTGACAAATAATCTTCATTTGACAGCATCGACCTGTCGACACTGAATCAACGCTAGCCTCGCAATTTAGCC
>NW_007585195.1:9412-10609 GCF_000523025.1 Cynoglossus semilaevis | reverse complement strand
CCACCGTCCCCCATCCTCCCCCATCCTCTCTCCAGGAAAGTGTTGGCAAGAATCTGGCGATTTTGATACATATCAAAATACAACAGCAACGATACGATATGTTGCAATATACTATAGAACTAAAGCCACAATGATATATCGATATATTGAAATATCGCGATATATGATTTTTTCTTACGCCCCTAGCGGAGACTTGACCTAACCTTGTACGTGAAGCCCCTTGGATCGGTGAAGACAATGGTGGTGTTAAGAAGGAAGCGGGTTCTTTCGGGGTCGTAGGGACGACCCATATTTTCAAAATCACAAACCTACAATTATTCGTAAACTCCTAGGAAACGATGATGTAAGACGACCCCCCCGGCCCACCTGAGGGTCGCAACACAGTCGCACAGTACACAGAGTTGAGTTTTTTTCCCTCTCTTTTTTATTCCACTCTGCTCTGGACGTTGTTTACGATTTATGACTCTGACCTTCTGAGCACGAACTCCCGCGTAGCTGATCCCGAGGTCCGTGTCCCAGTGACAGGTACCGACTTTATCTGGTCTCATCTACATGTGGCGCACCAGGAAACTGGCACCATGCCGTCTAACACACAGAGCCAGAACCTAGAGAAGCTGGTGAACTCCCTCCTCCTCCCAGAACAGTTAGAAACAAAGCATTGAACCCCTGACCTTTTTTGGTTGTCAGGCGCATGCAGTAACCGCTGCTCCATCACGCGGCATTATTGAGATCCACAGCTGTGTTTGCAAACATGGCACAAACATTAAGGGGCCAATCAGTGTAGAGATAGCTGACCCCCCCTCTCCCCCTCCCTTCCCCCAGGTTATCAACAAACAGTAAATCCAATCCCCACCAATTGAAGCCAATCGCTCGGTGCTGCAGAAACACTGGCTGCTGTCAGAACAACTTGAGCTGATGAGCTGCTGACACAGGCAGAGACTGTGCACGTGCACGCTCGCCACCAAACGCGAAACATACAGAACAAAACAAAAAAAACAAAACCTCTCACACGTCAGTCAGCAGTTCACCGCAGACATTAGCCACTCATTCAGGCGACCGACCAATCAGGGCGCGGAGAACGAACGCGACAAAAACTTCGCACAAAGTTTCCTCGCCACCCCGTAATATCTCTCCCCTCCCCCACGCTCACCTCACCCCCCCCCCCTCCCTGAGAAATCAATGTAAATGCAGAGAGGA
>NW_007585195.1:6203-8955 GCF_000523025.1 Cynoglossus semilaevis | reverse complement strand
TATATACACATATATTTACACACATATATACAAATATATGGTTATGTTTGTGTGTGTGTATATATATATTTATATACATATATATACAAGCCACACATATATATGGCTCTTATATGTATGTGTAAATATATATGTATATACTGTATATACACATATATTTACACACATATATACAAATATATGTATATATTTCTGTGTATATTTATATATACATACATATATACGAGCCACACATATATATGGTTTGTATATGTATGTGTAAATATATATGCATATATTTACACATATATTTATACACATATATACATATATGTATATATTTGTGTGCTTGAGTGGCTGACAACTGTAGCCACTGGCCTTGGGTTTGAGTATAATATATACGAGCCACACATATATATGGCCCATATATATGTATCTATAAATATATATAGATACACATATATATGGGCCTTATACATACATACATATATATGTATATATATGTATTTATATGGATCAATCCCAGTTATCTACGGATGAGGGCGGGGTCCAGTTTCCCAGTCCATTTCCTGGATCTTAACATCCCATCATCAACAACCCAACAAGACTCTGTGGGTGCTTCAACCCCTGGTCCGCAGCCCCACCTTGGGTCAGGGCAGCCTGAGATCAGGACAGTCGGTTAGTCACGACAGACACACCGGTCAGATGGATTGGTCAGGACTGATTAACGTTGTTGAGGGAAATCGACTGGACCGAAGTTCAGACATCCGGATTAGTCGCAGATAAAGAACAGGTGAGAAACGCTGACCTCTAGCTGCTGATGTTGGTATTTCCGGTCTAGCGATACAGCAAGTTTCTTGTTTTTAAGGAATAGTTAGTTGACGATCGTGATTAATCGTGATCACAATCACAACATTGCGTCAGTCTGTCAGAACACGGAGCCGGTGGAGCAGACGTTCGGTCGGATCTGTGAACACTGACCCCGAGGTGAGAAGAGATGAAGTCGCTCCACGGTTCAATTTCAACAGAGAGAAAAATCTTTATGACATAAAAGTGAGACCTTGTTCAGTGGATTCCTCCTCCGTCACCTCCTTAATAAAACCCTGAGCATTTATCTGATGAGGTGGCTTCAAATATTTATGACATGAATATTTCATGTTCTCTGGCAGGAGTGTGAGCAGTGAAGCTGCTGTGCTCCTCTCCAGCACCAGGACAGGAAGCAGGGAGCTGCTGTCACACTTTAATCTGAGAGCAGTGGTTACAAAAAAAAAATCTGGAGTCTAGAGAATGTCTGTCGTTTCCACCAGTCTGTGGTCGGCGCCACCCGGAGACCGAAAAGACAACAATCAGAGAAGCCGAGTTCGACTGACGCTGCCGTTTAATCACGGATGGAAACTTTGTCGCCCAAGTGCATGATGGGAGCGGAGCGATACGAGAGATCGTCAGGAACATATAAATAAATATATATATATGTCAAACTCAGAGCTGTTGTGTTGGTTTACATATATATTTATGTTTATATAGATACACATACATGTATATATAAAAATATATACACATAAATGTCAAACACAGAGCTGGTGTGTTGTTTATATACAGTATATATGTATATTTATATATACACACATCTATAGGTATACATAAAAATATATACCTATATATGTCAAACTCAGAGCTGGTGTGTTGGTTTACATATATATATATATATATATATACATATATTTAATGTATCTATTAATATTTCATTTTAAGATTCCGTATCAATATCCTGCAGCCCTGCACAGATTTTGTTTAGAGATGTCCAACAGTATCGGCCGAACGATATTATCGGACAATATTACCAAAATCACGTGACAATATCCACATATCAGATATCGGGGGAAAAAAAGTGAATATCGGTTTCAACGTTAGTAACTTGATGAATGGAACAGCACCAGAGTCTGAGACTATGACGACATATCGCAATATATCGTTTCATTGTCCCCGTATCGCTATACGTATTGTATCTCCAGATTCTTGCCAATATATTTTCTGTAAAGTATAGGTTTTCTTATATACTCTGTAGGTTCATACATATATTGTATAGATATACTTGAGTGTATACTAGCGTGTACTTCAAATATATTGCACAGTTCCTAACTCAGGTACTGAACAGTTTTATGTCTCTTCTCGTGGGAGTAAATCAGAGGGTGGAATACTTCCCTCTACTTTTTTCCCTCTGGCACCAGTATTTGTGTCGTACTGTGGTACCGCAGTGACAATAATATTGTAGAACTGTTGCTCCAACAGTACCACAGCTGCAGGGATAATGAAGTCTTTTCAGGGTTTTTTTTTTCTCCTTCAGCGGAAAAAGAAGAAGTAGTGAAAAAATTCTTGATAAAAAAAAAAAACGTTCCATCCGACTTCTCACGATGAGTGACCGGAGCTCGGAGAAAATCAGAGGCTCCGGTTAATGAGCCGAGGTGAGGCTGGGAGAACTTTCACATCCCTGGGAGGGAGTCTACACCCTCTCCTCCCCCCCTCCCTCATCAGTATTCTCCACCCCCCTCTACGTCCTGTCCTGTTCACTCCAGTTACTCAACGTGGACATGCGGTGACCCCCGCAGGTCAACCACTTCACTTAAAGACGTGTCCTCGCGGAACCGATTCCTGTTCAAGTACTAGATGGATATTTGTACCCATATTTCACATTATCCACCCCCGTCTCCCCACCCCGTATCCCCCCCGTCGTTCCTTCATTTCTCATTTACAACTCCAGCTTATTTCATACCTC
>NW_007585195.1:5039-5495 GCF_000523025.1 Cynoglossus semilaevis | reverse complement strand
GGGGAGTGAGGGGGAGGGGGCAGGAGTCAATAATCCTATCTACAAAAGGAGGCGCTGCAGTAAAGGTTAGGGAACCAGTGAAATAATCGATCATTGTTTAAGGCGGAACCTCAGGGTTAGCTTCACCGACAGTCGCCTTAAAAAGACAAAGAACAAAAGGCCGACTCTTGTCGTGAGACCGACGGTAGAGAACGGGAACGGGAACTGACACAGAACGGGAACTGAGACGTAGGACTGAAGATGGATCGGTTACCGGGTGGGCGGGGCCACATCAAACTTGAGACTTACGATGTTTTTGACACTTCACTGATCGGACTGATCCAGAATCACAGGCATGTGTATTAAACCCTGTTGAAGCTCAGCCTCAGACGACCTCTCTGTCGCCCCCCCTACTGGCGATGTGCGTGTGTGCGTGCGAGTATTTCTCCTGTTAAAAGCTAATCAAGCCGATCACAA
>NW_007585195.1:4609-4943 GCF_000523025.1 Cynoglossus semilaevis | reverse complement strand
GTTAGCGTTTTTATTCCTTTCATTTTCTCTGATGTTCTCCGTCCCGTTTCTCGTGCCTGGCTGAGAAAAGTGAATTGTTTCCGCGCGAGGCCGTAAACAAACCCTTCAAACCAGATTAAGAGCCGACGACGAAGGGACGCCATTAAACTGCTTATTTACCGAACGACCGTCAATGTCTCTGTTCCGCACGCGGCATTATCACATTCCTCCAGGTTTGTTCGCAATTTCATTTTAATCTCCAGGAACCGTCTCTCGGAGGTCTGGACTGCTGTGAAGAGGATCACACGAGGACCGGGGTCTCATTAGGGCCGAGGGTTTTTTTTTTTTTTCCCGG
>NW_007585195.1:3712-4582 GCF_000523025.1 Cynoglossus semilaevis | reverse complement strand
CGTCGTAGGTAACGCGGATCTCCCGGGGACACGACTGAAAGTAACTCCCAGAGACGGGGAGAGGCTCGACCGGAGACGCACATTTCTGTGGGTGGCAGCGGCAGGGCGGTCGGGTTCCAGTCCGACCTGGAGCGGCCACAGCACGAACTCCAGACCCCAGTGGAAGAGAGAGAGAGAGAGTCCCAGAGACGAGACCCTAAAACAATCACTGCGTAGCAACCCCTAGTGAGCGGAGAAGTCGTCTTCTAGTCGTATATTTTTTAATATTATTTTAATTTCACCTCCTTAATTTTAACGAGATTAACATTTTTTTCTACATTTTTCAGCTGCGGCTCAGAGAGAGATTCAGTTTTTCTCACATCGCTCGGCAGAAATCTTCAGTTTTTCTCAAAACCAGAGTAACCTATCAAACCCTGTCATTATTCTGCCATTATTCTCCGTTCCCCAGACAACACCATTTCCCCAGCATCAGCTGTGGCGGGGCTGCTGCAGACAAACAGTGAAGTAGATGCATGAAAAAGAAAAAAAAGGATAAACTCGGGACTAAAACCCATCTGATGAAAGTCGCTCCTGTGGATGACGAGCTCACAGGAGAACGCGTGTCACGTGATCAGGCCTCCTACGTTTTCTCAGGGTCGTATGAGCGACAACAAAAGCTGAGAGTCTTTCGGGCTTTGATCAGAAACTGTGGTTCAGGGACTCGACCAAAACGGCAGCCGGACTGAAGAACAGGAAGTGTTTAAATTCAGCGACTACTAAAATATATTAAAAAAGCCCGACTGCAGCGGTGGACGGTGGTTAAACAGTCCTCCGCTGGAGCTGTGATGTTTAGACAGACGACAGCGCAGGAACAAGTGTAGGGCGACGCCC
>NW_007585195.1:1373-3670 GCF_000523025.1 Cynoglossus semilaevis | reverse complement strand
GCGGGAGTGTTTAAGACAGGCGACAGCGAGGGAGAAAGTGTAGGCCGCCCCCCCGCCGTTAAACTGGAACCAGGGAAAAAAAAACAAGTGCCAAAAAAAACAAAAAAAAACAGAACGTGTTCAGAATATCAGAGCGGAACTGGAGCTGAAGACAAAGAAGAGAAACGCTAACACCACGGACGGAGCAGATGAGGGAGAGCAGGTTGATGTAGGAGGCAGGAGCGGGGGGAGGAGGGGGGAGAGAGGGGGTAAGACCAGGGGTGAGGAAGAGGAATTAAATAAACTAAAAATAAAAAAAAATAGGGTAGGAAAACACAGATGCGAGAAGGAGGAAACATGTTTGTTCAGGATCTAAGAAACTGACACAGCTGGGAAATAAAGTCTGGACTCAGCGCTGCCCCTAGTGGCTGTATCGCTTTACAAACAAGCCAAGCGTAAGGCAGAGGTATTAAAGTAAAGAAATAAAAAATAAATTATTTTTTAAATGAATCAAACTTTCACACCAGAGCCGCCTGTTTTATTACCCAACCACAGCTGAGGGGGGTAATAAACCCACCACCCTCTGATGACACAGGGTTGAAGACGATAAACCACAACATCCTGCACAGGGCCGTCCCCGAACAGAGCCACGGCTTTGGCTCCAATAAAAATCAGAACTAATATAAGAACCACTCTGTTCTCTATTAATGGAACTGTTTACCGGAGGAACCCAACACCAGAGGAACTGTCTCACTCCAACCAGCGCACAGTCAGACAACAGTAAGACAACAGTCAGACAACAGTAGGACAACATTAAGACAACAGTCAGACAACAGTAGGACAACAGTCAGACAACATTAAGACAACAGTCAAAGAAACATTAAGACAACAGTCAGACAAACTTAAGACAACAGTCGGACAACAGTCAGACAACAGTAAAACAACAATTAGATGACTGTAGGACAACCGTTAGACAACAGTAAGACAACAGTCAGACAACAGTCGGACAACAGTAGGACAACACTCAGACAACATTAAGACAACAGTCAGACAAACATTAAGACAACAGTCAGACACCATTAAGACAACAGTCAGACAACAGTAGGACAACAGTCAGACAACAGTAGGACAACAGTTGGCAACAGCAGGACAACCGTTAGACAACAGTAAGACAACAGTTAGACAATAGTCAGACAACAGTTAGACAACAGTAGGACAACCTAACAGTAGGACAACAGTTGGCAACAGCAAGACAACAGTTAGACAACAGTAAGACAACAGTTAGACAACAGTAAGACAACAGTTAGACAACAGTAAGACAACAGTTTGACAACAGTCAGACAACAGTTAGACAACAGTAAGACAACAGTTAGACAACAGTAAGACAACGAAGCCGCAGAATATGACTCCAGTCTATCCTGTAATACACATACCAGGCCTGTATGTGGCGCTGTTTCAACCAAGCTCTAAGACCGGAAGAATTTCAACTGGAAAACAAGATAAGATGCCACAGAACATTACTAGTACTACAGTCTGGTGTGAAGTATCACCTTACAGCCAGACTAAAGGACCAGGGCCGTAAAAACCACCATCTAACAGCTCAGACGCCGACCTGTAAATGTTGGCCCGTGTGTGAAGTCATGTAGCAGTTGATGCTCCGAGTTCTGACACCTGACCAGGATAATAATAACGGGGCAGCTGGGGGGGGGTTAGGAGGTAAGGGGAGCAGTTAATAGATGGGCTTTAAACTGACCTCCTGAGAAGAAAAGATGAATCCTGGCCAACACATATGTCAGTTAACAGCCCCCCCACCCCGCCGTCTGCCTGATGTCTTTCTCTGTTTCTCATAGTGTGACTGACACACACACACACACAGAACCACACACAGACACAGCAGAGTTGTTCATTACTGCTACTACAGGTCACAGAGACCCTTTTACTGCATGAAGAATCCCCCCTCCCGCCTCTCTCCCTCACCCCTTCTCCCTTCCTCCCTCCCTCTTTCTCTATGGTCCCTGGTGTAAAACTTCACTGTTGCTTTATTTTCATGCTGTGCCTGTGGAGAACCAGCCTCACAATGACTTCCCCTGGAGAGGAGCTGTGAACAGAAAGAAGAAGGTAGAAGAAGAAGAAAAAGAGGAAAAAGAGGAAGACGAAGAAGAGGAAGAAGAGGACGAAGAAGAGGAAGAGGAAGAAGAAGAAAAAGAAAAAGAGGAAGAGGAAGAAGAAGAGGAACAGAAAGAAAAAGAAGAAGAAGAAGAAGTAGAAGAGGAAGAAGAGGAAGAAGAGGAAGAAGAAGAGGAAGAAGAAGAAGAAGA
>NW_007585195.1:0-624 GCF_000523025.1 Cynoglossus semilaevis | reverse complement strand
CGGAGCCAAGTGCTGATGGAGGTGACGGGAAAGAGGAAGAGACAGGCAGGACAACAGCGGCGGAGGAGGTGGAGGTGAAGAGTCGGGAATGGAGTTAATGAAGAAAAAGACATATTAGGAGGAAGGAGGAAAGTGAAGGCAGTGAGGGGATGGGGGAGAGGGGCGAGGGGGAGGGAGGAAAAAAAGATGGTAAAAATTAGAGAAAAACAAACAGAAACAGTTAGCGTGGAAAAAAGGAGAAAAAAAAACGTCGTTTATAGGTCAGTCATAACTGAACACGTGAGCGCCCCACTGTGGAACCGGCGCTCGTGGTTTGCTCTTTTCTAAATCATAAAAAAAAATTTCACGTGGTTAATATATCGACACCAAACCATGATGAAAAAAAAAAATCATTGTGCGTCTTTCTTCAATTCCTGCGATTCTACCAGCTCTGTGTTCAACTAAACAGGCCAAGGTTTAACACAGCGAAAATGGATTACATTTTTTTAGCTTCTGCTACTGAAGACACTGAGTGTTCCTAACCACAGACATTTATTTTTACTCGGTTGTGATTTTTCCAAAAATCAGCACTAATTGTGTTTGCATCGTTGCTACGGCAACAAACACTTTTTTACAGTGTGACGA
>NW_007585194.1:16675-17669 GCF_000523025.1 Cynoglossus semilaevis | reverse complement strand
GAAATCAGTGATTTGCTGTGGCAACCCTTGAAACAAAAGGGACAAAGCCGAAAGAAGAAGGAGACGGTGAGAAGTACCTGGATCTAAACGACACTTTGCTGCACCTGCGCGTTCAAAATGTACACACAAAAATATTCTTGATAAAAACTTTATTGAAAGACATAAAATCGTTTTACAATGATTTATGATGAAATATTAATCCATGGAGGGGAATTTTCTTTTGGTTATCTGTTTTATCTCCTTATCTGCTTCAGGGTATTCTTGAGGATCCTGAAAACCCCTCTTGAGTAAACGGTATTGATCACGAACTTGGGTGTTACTTATAGAGGACAATGGGACGTTCAGTTCTGAAAGAGTATTTAAAAATGTTGACCATCCAGGGGGCGGCGGACTTCTGTTTTTTTCTCAAAAGGAAACAGGGGGTGTTTGAATAAATCCAGTATATGAGAACCTTTTATAGCATCGCCCCTATAAACAAATTCTCCCCTTGAATTCCAACTTTTGCGATCCTCCGCTAACTTCTTTAAAAGATACTCTGCATTATTGCGGTCTCGTGGAGGGAGACTTTTTAAAACATCCATCACCGTAGGGTCTGACATCTGCTCCTGGGTTTCAGGTTCCATACGGACTGATTCGTTCTGATTCAGAGTCACTCGCTCCTCCCCCTGACTCTGCTTTGTTAAGTTCAGATATCTTTGAAGTAGTGCGTTGTATTTTTTAATTTTTTCATGAACGCTCACTCCCCGCTCCTCTAATACGGTTCTCATCATGCCGTCCAAGTCCTGCTCCGCGCTTTCTCTGATGGAGGGTTGCGTTAGACGACTTAACTGGTGGGGGGAGATGAGAAACATTTTCTGGGTCTTCTTTAAAGTCATTTTTGCGCCAGACCTCCGAGCAGATTTCCTATTAAAGGTATGACGGTTGAGAGAAGAGGAAAAAGAAATCCGCCCGTCTGCTTCTTTAGAACCTGATGTTTCCTTTTTATACTGTTTTT
>NW_007585194.1:8987-13691 GCF_000523025.1 Cynoglossus semilaevis | reverse complement strand
AAAAACTATACTGAAACCACTAAAAAGGACTGATGAACAGAACACGTTAATGAGTTCACTACATTTTGAATGCAATATTGAAATGGCAATGACATGTCGTGACATATAAGACACATTCAAAAGGACAAGTCCGAGCTTGTTTTGATTCAAATTACACCCAAAATATTGAGTTGAAACAATTAATTAATCCAATTGTTAGACTGAACTACGATTCAGTCTAACAATCGGACAGAAAATGCACTTGTGTAAACAGTCCCCGAACGGTCCTCCATACGTCACGTAGCGACATTATAATTACATAAATCAAAAGACCCGATAAACCAACATGCCTGATGCGCGTGCGCCGAAAGCTGGGCACGAAGAAGCCAGTTAGCAATTAGCAACTTAGCTTCCACGGCTTCTCGCAGGCACCGTGGAAGAGGGGAGGAGGCGAAGCGTGTGCAGCAGCAGTACCCCGGGTGACCAGTTGACGCTAATCGGGGATCCGACGGGTCACGGCACTAAACTATTTAAAACTTTAAGTATATTAAACATTTTAATATTTTAAAAACAATTTAAACTGGACTAATGCTCTAATGGTCATTTTAGAGAATTAGTATATTAAAAACCAGATTAATACTATACATTTGCAGACATTTATCTTTAGTTTTACGAACCTAGTTGGTTTTTATGTGTTACAACTTTGTTATTGTGAGCTACACTACTGTCCAGATCCCTCAGAAGGACTGAGTGTTGAAGACATGGAAGAAAGCAGTTGATGATTCAGGTACATCATACACACATATGCACATAATTCCTGTGTAATATTACTGCATACACACCTGCCTGTAGTATACTGACTACCTACACTTTGCTCTTGTGTCTGTGAAGCCTGCTATTTTGTCTTACTATGTGTCCTTTGTGCAATTCAATTCAGGTGGAAGTACTGAAAAAAGACCCAGATCACAAGCAGATAGATGAGTTAATGTCTGCCACGTTTTCCAAGCGCAGAAAGGAGATTGTGGGGATCAACCTCTCATCGGGGATGTTATGGCAAAATGGCCGGCCATGTTCTGTGAGAGACAGGTATAACAATAGACAACACTGAGTCTGAGATTAATCACTTAATCCAATTTTGTTCGAATGGATATCACTATTTTGAGTCTTTTGTTCATTATTTCCAAAGAGAGCATGGCTGATGCTGTTTTTGGTGGTGCACTGAAGGCCATTTTGGATTTGGATCTTTTTGTCTGAAGAAAGAGGTCAGTGGATGAGCTGAGAATTGTAGAATTGGGCACCAGGTCTTAGGTTTACAATAAAATCTAAATACTGTTTATTTTTCTCCTGTAGGACACAAACAAAAGGATAAAGACTGCGGCTCTGCTGGGTCTGCCACACTATTTTTCCGAAAAGCCTCAAACATCATCAGGATGTGTGACGCAAGATTTCTCACATACATACACACCCACATGTACAACACTTGTGCACACACATACCACACACAGTCACACACACAACCTTAAACACATTGATTGGATTAACCCATTTAATCCTGATTTTTTTTCTGAAAAGTTAAGTACATAGATTTTACTCTTTAGACCTCTCTAATGAACATGTCTTTCTTTCGTTGTATGTTGGTTAAGTTGCTCAAATTTTAAGTTTTATGGTTAGTCACAATTGTGACCGCTGGGAACATACATAGTCTGTTTTAGACAGTAAAAACGGACTATGTTGTCCATAGAGATATATTGAATACTTTTCAACATTTGTTTACAGAATAAGGATATGCATAATAGACCTAACCATATCTCATGATTCTCTACTTAGTGGGTATTGTCATAACTACTTTCATTTTAACATTTCAAGTGTGTAAATAGCCGTTATTAGTCTAAGTGTGCGAATAGGCCTCATTATAGGAATTCTTGACAATGTATTTTCCCAGCGGTCACAATTGTGATCAGGCCCAAATATGCACCTCTTCTGAGCACAATATATACACAGGCGTACAATTTTCTACATGTAACCCCTTCAAGAGTATGTGTACCAAATTCGATAGTTTTGTATGCATATTAGGTATTTAACCTAAACATTCACACAATTCTTTTTTGCTATGAAGGGCATGCAGCTTGACAGAGCTTCACGGAGCCACGGCAACCATTGTTTAGACATCCCTTAGAGACCTTAGCATACCTGTGCATTCCATTGTTAAATTGCTAAACAAAAGGCATCACAATGACGTTCTAACCAGTCACTTTATACTTTAATACAATGTTATTAAAATGACTACAGTGTGTGTGTTTTTGTTTGTTTGTTTTATTTAGGTGTTAGTGGCGCTTTGGCCCAGAGGCAAGGTCTCTGTCGTTGGTGTGGAACCCCAGGATTCACCTCCTGGGCAAGTTCGAATCCCGGTTAGGGCGGTTAATACCTTTCAGTGGACTCACCACCCGCAGGAAGGTTTGGGGGGTTGGTATGGTGCAGTGTGATTTGGGTGGAGACTGCTGCCCCCGTGACCAGGTAACAGATAAGTGGATGAAAATGGATGGATGGATTTTGGTGTTGTATGCATCGCTCTGTTTTTTTGGTGCTTCTGCCTGTCTGTTGTATGTATCTGTATTTTGACATTGCTTATAATAGTTCTAATAAAAAAATGTGAAAACAAGGCTTTCTTTCAGATAATTTACTTGTTAGGACATTATTTAATTGAAATTACAAGATTGAACCCAGTTATCAGGGTAAATGTACAGAATGCATATTGATGAATAAAACACTTTTAGTTAAAATTATTAAGTTGACAGCACTAATGGGGATAAGTGAACACAGTGCTCATAATCAAGTTCGCTTTATTCTGAACGTACACAGCTTAGTTGAAACAACAATAACTGTAAAGTCATGATGACTCACAGAAGGCAATTTAAAGCTTGACAGAACTTAAAATAAGGATTTCAATAAACTTGAAATTTTGAGGCAGCTGGTAAACTTGTGATTTTAAGTTGAACCAAGGAGATATTTTTAACAGTGTGGAACCCCAGGATTTAGGACAACAAAAACTCGCTGCTTTAGCCATTTATTAAAAATCAGACAACGTGGCCTAATACTATTAGTTGACAGATATATTCTTTTTCTTTCGGCTTTGTCCCTTTTTCAGGGGTTGCCACAGCAAATCATTGATTTCCATCTCTCCCTGTTCTCTGTATCTTCTACTCTGACTCCAACTACCTGCATGTCCCTCACTGCATCCATATATCTCCTCTTTGGCCTTCCTCTCTTTCTCCTACCTGGTAGCTCCATCTCTAGCATTCTCCTACCAATATATCCACTGTCCCTCCTCTGCACATGTCCAAACCATCTCAATCTGGCTTCTCTAACTTGTTCTCCAAACCTCCCTGTCTGTGTTGTTCCTCTAATGACCTCATTACTGATCCTGATCATCCTTGTCACTCCTAAGGAGAATCTTAGCATCTTTAACTCTGCTACCTCCAGATCCGCCTCCTGTCTTTTGCCTATTGTTAGTGTCTCTAAACCATACATCACGGCTGGTCTCACAACCATCCTGTAAACCTTTCCCTTCACCTTAGCTGACACTCTTCTATCACAGATCACTCCTAACACTTTTCTCCAGCTGTTCCATCCTGCCTGTACTCTATTCTTCACCTCTCTTCCACAGTCTCCGCTGCTCTTAACAGTTGATCCTAAGTACTTAAACTCCTGCACCTTTACCAACTCTGCTCCTTGTAGCCTCACCATCTCACTGTTCTCCCTTTCGTTTACACACGTATTCTGTCTTGCTACGACTGACCTCCATTCCTCTTCTTTCTAGTGCAAACCTCCACCTCTCAAGGCTCTCTTCTAGCTGCTGCCTACTCTCACTACAGATCATGTGATCTGCAAACAACATAGTCCATGGGGACTCCTGTCTGACCTCATCTTTTAATCTGTCCATCACCAAAGCAAACAAAAAGGGGCTCAGGGCCGATCCTTGATATAGTCCCACCTCCACCTTGAAGTCATCTGTCCTTCCAACAGCACACCTCACTACTGTTGTACTATTCTCATACATGTCCTGCACCAATCTAACATACTTCTCTGCTACTCCTGACTTCCACACCTGTCCTTAATCAACCTCACCTGCTGCACATCCTTCCCAGCTTGATTTCTCTGTCTCGCCAATCTATACAACTCCTTTTCTCTGTTCTTTTGTGTCTAAATTCTCATACAACTCCTCATATGCCTTTTGTTTGGCCTTGGCCACTTCCCTCTTCACCTCCCTTGTCCTCTCTTTGTACTCCAGTCTGTTCTCTTCTGTTCTATCACTATCCCATCTCCTCTTCGCTAATCTCTTTCTCTGCACACTCTCCTGGACCTCATCATTCCACCACCAGGTCTCTTTGTCCTCCTTTCTCTGCCCAGTGGACGTACCTAGTACCTTCTTACCTGTCTCCCTAATCATCTAGAAACACGGCCCAGAACTGCCCCTACTTCCTTCCTGAAGTCTACACAACATTTCTTCATAAGTCTTCACTCTTCACTCTCTTCCTTTTTTTTTTTACCTCCATCGTCATTTTGCACACTACCATGCAATGTTGTTTGGCTACACTCTCACCTGCCACCACCTTACAGTCATTAATCTCCCTTAGATTACCTCTTCTACATAGAATATAATCTATCTGTGTGGACCTGCCTCCACTCTTGTACGTCACCCTGTGTTCCTCTTTCTTTTGGAAATAG
>NW_007585194.1:7987-8960 GCF_000523025.1 Cynoglossus semilaevis | reverse complement strand
TTTTTTCCAAAACCTCCCACTTCCTGACGCCTCCGGGCTTGGGACCGGCACTATAGTATCACTGGCTTGTGTACCCTAGTGGCTGGTTTCCAAAATGTGTGAAAACGCTTAACTTAATCATAGCCCCACCCTCACAGGGCTGTTTTAAAATTATTTCTGCATTTTGCCTCTATTATGGTGCCTCTTTAGGAAGTTTGCCATATTGCACTGCACTTCCAATAATAACTTGGGCGCCTTAAGTAGACGCTCTACAAACTCCACCCTTCAGGGCCCTTTTCTAAATGGTTGGCTGTGTCTCAGACATCAGGAAACAACAGCTGTGGAGGTCCATTTCATACTGGAAGTGTTTTTAATAAATATTTAGAAGAAAACACATGTTCCAACATATGTGCACATAGACAGATTGATCCTGTGAATTGACACATGCCCTCTGGGTTTCACACATGGTGCATTACTCTGTGCGTCACACAATTACTGCTGGTTCACACAGGTGGAAGAGAAAAATAATCACACATGTACAGAGAGAATTCACCAACACTTTTACCTGAACATCTGCTCAGGCTTCATCACAACAAAAACACACAGAGGAGGAGGAGGAGACTCCATTATGATGAGTTCAAAGAGGCTACTGCAGCACATGTAGTGCATGATTATTTTAATACTGCAGCAGGTGAAAAAAACCAAGGCCTGTAACAGTTATGAACTAATCAATAAAAAAAATGATGTGGGTTCAACCAAAATTATGGCTGTCAATAAGAAATGTTGAATGATAATTCATTACATGGTTGTCCATGCCTCTCCTTGAATCGCAACCTTAACGTGGTGGAGGGGTTTGAGTATCCGAATGAACCTAGGAGCTATGTTGTCGGGGGCTTAACGCCCCTGGTAGGGTCTCCCAAGGCAAACAGGTCCTAGGCGACGGATCAGACAAATAGCGGTTCAACCCCCCCTTTGTGATGAAGAAAAATACAGC
>NW_007585194.1:0-4924 GCF_000523025.1 Cynoglossus semilaevis | reverse complement strand
CTACGTCGCTCGGCTGGCCTGGGAACGCCTTGGGGTCCCCCCAGAAGAGCTGGAGGAAGTGTCGAGGGAGAGGGAAGTCTGGGTGTCCCTGCTCCGACTGTTGCCCCCGCGACCCGGCCCCGGATAAGCGGTTGAAGATGGATGGATGGATGGATGGAACTGTTTGATATTTTAGCAATCAAAATAAGCAAATAAAGAAGAAAATAAAATAAGAATCAGACTCTGGCGTTATCGGACTAACAAACACTCAAGTTTCTTAAGTGAATAATCTAACCTCATAAATACGTAATTGCGAGTCAATCAGTAAACAAATAGCAATAAATAAACAACGATGTCAGTTTCAACCAAGCACCGGTGCAAGATGGGCAGCAAATTGACCCCTCTGTCTGCGCCTCTGTGTTCTTTCTCACGTCTTCATGTGGTTATGAGCATGAGACAGTTCCGAGAACAGACAGACAGAGTTCGGGATTTACAGTGTAACTTACAAGGGGAAGACAGAGAAGGGCAGGCTGGAAGAAAGACCAACAAAAGCAGCCTGGAGGACGATTCCTGGACGCACAAGAGCGTCAAATACGCAGCTGCAACTTTTTCTCGGTCAAAGGTACGGGGATTTTAGGAAACAGTATTACATGCTGTGTAAAAATGTGTATTGGATGTGCTCAGCCCATGTGTTGTGTTTCTGTGTGGAGTGGCGAAATGAGGAGAACAATCAGAACAAATTAGAAAAGTCCTGGTGATGAAGTGTTCCCTTCTCTGCCCTTCTGTTCTAAGTTTAAAGATTCAACGCAACCAACATAATTTTAGGGTCCATGAATGAGAACGGTTGAAGGTATTTTATTTTTATTGAGAAAAGTTACATAAGCACTGAGCAGTTGTTTTTTTCTTTACGTTTTACTCTTAGGGCAAAGTTCACACGATTCCCATACTTGATGAGAAACAGACCTCATCCTTTGTGGACCGCATCGTAAAACATTTCTAGGAGTACCTACTCCTTACAAGCAGACCATAATTTAACACACTTTGGTAACTAACTATAAATTCTATTTACAAGTATTAAGATGCCATTTTGTGCACTGACGCCATTTAGTATTCATGCCATTTTATGAAACTGACTAAAACTGACTGTTTTGACTGTGACCCATTCTGCCGAGACCAGACGGTTGGTGAAACTTTCTGTGCCTTGTGAGTAACGGAGTATAAAAATGCTAGGGTTAACTCATTGGTTAAGAACCACCAAAACTAGGTGGGGCAACTAGTTGGGAACAGGAGCTCCTGTGCGCAGCGAACTGCACCAATCATCTGTATCTGCAGACTACTAAGCCATTTTATAATGTCACTGAGACATTTTATAATAAATCATTGATTACTTGACAACATTCCGACTGGCTGGATTTTGGAAAACATGTGAACACATTGGCTTGGTGTCGGGCCACAACCGAGATCCATGACGAAAGAACATAACATGACATCACACATAAATATTTCATTCAACACAATGCACACAAAACACTTAAAGACAAACCTATTAACTCCAATCTACAAATCTTCAGACGGTGGGAGTCAGATGAACTCCCTGCATTGAGGAAGAACATGCCACTACTACACTAGGAGAACCTGAGGTTCTCCAGGAACTGGACCTACTGTTTTTTTCGGAAGCAGTTATTGTCACGCATCTCATCTCGATCAGACCAGGCTGTCAACATGCTGCTTGTCTTTGATTGTAAGTGCACTCATATTTAATTAGAGAAGAGGTCGGATCCTTGGTTGATAAACAGCGCTTTAAAAACAGAAGCAATGAGGCACTGACGAAGGCTGGACACTTCCATTAACAAACCCATCGTGTCTCTGTGAAGGGGCGTGGAGGTGTTGCTCCGTCATTTTCGGAGTCGGGAGACATATGACTAGAAATAAAACATTAGCCTCATTACTGCATGTTTTAGTGAATGTGCATCAGTCGACTGGCTGTCAGAGATTCTGTGTCAGAAGCTCTTCCAGGAATTACATTTTGATGGCTGTAAAAAAAAAACATTATTGTTATTGTTACATAAAAAAGATGAAAAAGGTAGGAAGAAAAGGAAAGTGAACTTCTTGTCATTGTGGCACAGCACACCACTGCACACAGCGAAATGTAACCTCTGTTTTTAAGCCATCACCAAAGTGAACAGTGGGCAGCTTTAAGCAGCCACGGAGCAGTGTGTGGGGATGGTGCCATGCTCAGAGCATCTCAGTGGTAACTTGGCAGCTGGTGGTCCGCTTTCTTAACTCCTGAACCACCACTGCTCCTTTTTAAAAGGTCACTTTTAAAAAATCATAACATTTTTAAATGTGAAGAGAGTTTCTATACTTCTGTTGAACACTGCATGAGTTTATTTATTATTTATTTTTGAAATATATTTTTTGTCTCAACTTTTTTGCATTAGTGGTGCCATGTTTCCCATTTGTTATTTCTGTCTCTGATGCCTTCAATGTAAATGTATGAAGCCCAGGGTTCACCTCCTGGGCAAGATCGAATCCTGGTTAGGGTGGTTGGCTCCTTCCAGTGGGCTCACCACCCGCAGGAACACAAGGGGCTTGTGCAGTGCAGTGTGATTTTGGTGGCAGTCATGGAGACTGCTGCCGCTGCGACCCGGTAACGGACAAGCGAATGAAAATGGATGGATAGTTTTCCTTTTTTTTGTTATCAATTCTTATTATTATTCTACACAGTGAACTGAAACTTTTACACTGAATTATTTGAATCTGTTATCTGCTGTACCTAGCTGGTTAGGAGCCTAACCACAGGGGAACTCATCAAGACACATGATGAGAGTGAGGAAGACTGGAAGGAATGTAAAAGTCAGACTTTCACAGACGCAGAATGAAGAGAAAAAGACTTGGGGAGTGTAGTGGATGTTCTTTTGATCCCACGTCAAAGACAGGAACGTCGAGGCGGAGTTTTGCGTTCAAACTGTGTTTTTATTACAAAGAGAGCAAGAACAAGCAAGAGAGTATACAGAGTATATTCAAACAAAACAATTATGCATAAAAACAAACTTACAGAGACTTTTCTTTCCGACCTAGTAGCCTGCCGATTACCCAGGACCTATGCCAGGAGCGCTGACTGACCAACTGTCCCAAGACCTCCAATTTTATACAGACAAACAAACAAGTTTGATGTGGGAGTGGGTTCTTCTCTCAATGACCTTCCTCTGCAGAGCAGTAATATTCCTACAGGAGTTAGGGGTAATAGATAGATACTGTAGATGTACTTTATTGATCCCAGGATGGGGAATTGCAGCACACAGAGCATACATATAGAAACAATAGGAAAAACATAGAGGTAATTTAGAAAAAGCACAATCAAACCTATTGTGGTTTATAGATGCAAAGATAGGTATACGATGTACAGATAAGCAGTAAACACTGTATTGGTAAGATGAATGGGTAAGTACAGGCTTCGAGTATAAATATATAGATGCACAGTATAGAATAAATACAGTATGTATATACAGGCAGTGTTTGGGTATTGCAGGATAATTAATAGAGTTTAGCTGTTGTTGTAGAGTGTGATGACCTGTGGCAGGAAGGATTTCCCGTATCTATCCTTACGACAGCGGAGCTGGGGCAGCCTGTGAGAGAAGGTAGGCAGTTGTCCGTCTAAGGTATGATGGAGAGGGTGCTAATCATTGTCCTCTTGTTGAGTCTGTTAGTGTCGCTGGCTCTGATGCCGTTTCCCCAGCCGCAAAAAAAAAATGGCACTGGCAACAACAGATTGATAGAAGAGCTCTAACATCTTGCTGCACACATTGAAGGATCTCAGCTTCCTCGGGAAATAAAGTCTGCTCATCCCCTTCTTGTACACAGCGTCGGTGTTAGCTTTCCAATCCAGTCTGTTGCTGATCACCAGTCCCAGGTACCTGTAGTTCTCAACTTCCTCCACCACCTCATCCCTGATCCGTAGTGGTTGAAACGGCGTCTTGTTGACGTTCTGCCTCAGGTGATTCTGTTCAGACCACTCAACAAAGTTGTCAATCAGTGTTCTGTACTAACCTTCCTCACCCTCTCGTATACACCCGACAACAGCTGAGTCATCAGAAAACTTCTGCAGAAGACATGACTCAGAGTTGTACGGAAAGTCAGTGGTGTATAAGGTGAAGAGGAAGGGAGACAAAACAGTTCCCTGTGGAGCTCCTGTATCGCTGACCACAACGTCAGACAAGACACTGCCCATACGAACAAACTGTGGCCTGCCTGTCAAGTAGTCAGTGATCCAGGAGATCATTGCATTGTCACCACCCATCACCCGCAGCTTCTCACCCATCAGCAGTGGTTGGATGGTGCTGAAAGCACTGGAGAAGTCAAAGAATGTGATCCTCACGGTGCTTCCACCACCATCCAGATGCAGGTTAGCTCATTGCAGCAGGTGAATGACAGCATTGTCAACTCTTAACTGACTGATATGCAAATTGGAAAGGGTCAAGAAATGTACTTGTACTGTGGCTTCAGCTGGGCTAAAACCAGTCGCTCCAGAATCTTTATCACATGAGATGTAAGGGCGACCGGTCTGTAGTCAGCCGTATCAGATGGTCTTGACTTCTTGGGGACTGGAACCAAGCAGGATTCTTCCACTCTCTCCTGGCTCAGACTCAGGTTGTACAGATGGCATAGTACAAGAGACAGCTGGCTAGCGCAGGTCTTGAGGATCCTAGGTGAGATGCCATCAGGACCTGCAGCCTTTCGTTGATGTAATTTTTCCAACTGCCTTTTTACCTGGCCTGCAGTCACCATTAGTGGTATTAAAGCAGGGTTAAAGCAGATGTCTTCAGTGGAGGAGGGGGAGAGTGGACAGATAGAGAGGTGCCATACAGGAGATTGCTGGGGGAGGGTTGAGCCATTAGGGACTAAACTAGCCTCCACCCCTTGACCACATGGACCTTGACACACC
>NW_007585193.1:17167-17937 GCF_000523025.1 Cynoglossus semilaevis | reverse complement strand
TTCGTGTACCCTAGTGGCTGGCTTCTACGAAACCAGCATATGCTGTTCTCAAAATATGGTCTTACCCTCTCCGAGTCAAAGTCCTTTTTTTACAGACATGACATTAATACAAGCAGCTCGCAACACATATGGGGAAACAGAGATAAAAAAGTCAGCTTCTCCACTGAGACAGGTAGGAAGTATGTTCATCTGCACAGGCTTTAATTGCAAGCTCGAATCTAGTTTTATAGATTGGAAAAATGTTATTTGTCCTTACCATCTCCACAGGACAGTAATTCCACTCTAGTGAACCAGTCTTTGTTGTGTCTCATTGGGTTGAGTATTCATTATCACTGGGAGTCATCATCTGTCATATATTAAATATGGTATATGTAACCCATCTACATTGTATGTCTCTGTTGTGTTCCGAGTTGGAAAGGAGACACAGGAGTCAGGACTGGATCTCTAAATCTTTGCTGTGGTGTGCAACTGAAACACACAGAAATTGTGAGCTGTGTGAGCTAGAAAGGGCCTTTTAACTTAAATGTTACAATAAAATAATTAATTTTGCACAGTAAAATTACTAACGACACAAACCAGTCCTTTAAACTCGTTAGTTTTTCCTTGTAATGCTTCAGTATTTAAAGTTCAACAGAAAACAAAAAAATAAATGACATTTGTGATTCTGCTTTAAAAAATTAGATTGAACAATTAGGCAACCAAACTTAACCTTCCTCTTGTGTTCACTTTCAGTTACCATCTCTTATGTTAACGGGTCGGTGTTGACACGT
>NW_007585193.1:13821-16762 GCF_000523025.1 Cynoglossus semilaevis | reverse complement strand
AGGCATCCAGGTATTCCTCATCAATGTCTTTCCACATGTCACCCTGGACTTTTTTTCCGTCCAGGTTTGTCATAGCAATGATGACTCTTTTTAGTGACAATGGCATAAATAGCTCAAAACATGTCTTGATGTCACTGACTCTTGTCACAGCAAACCTTGTGATTCCAGGGGTCATTTTGATGACATTTGCAGCAGCTGCCCTGCCATGTTCATCATGAGGTATTTGTTTTGTTTTTGTGCAGGAATACTGGAAAACAAGGCAAAATGAGCATCCCCTAAAGCTCACATGATTGGGAGAGGAGCTGTCTGTCAGTGTTTTGGCTGACAGTGCACTTATGATTTAAGTTTTGGTTCTAATTATTGCTTTATAATCTGACTTTTATAACCGGGTCGAAACCGACCCGAACAACACAAAGGTCATAATTTCAACCAGAGCATTTTATAATTTAGTGAAAAAAATTGTTTTTGTTTTATTTTGTTTAAATAGAGGTTCTTGACAAAGTCAAAAAGCCTAGACGCAATAAACTAATTTACGTGTTTTTAATGCATTTAAAACTTGGAAACGGGTCGGTGCCGACCCGAACACCAGAGGAAGGTTAAAATGGTAACCAGAAAAGCCACATTTCACTACCTCAGTATAATATTAAATCTAAATGGACTAATATCACATTCAGCAGGCATTTGTATAATTTAGCATCAACAACTTGTACAGGGCAGACCCAGAGATTAACACTTACAACATTATTTAAACACATACGAACAAACATCTCTACACCACATTGATAGACAGAAATAAATTCCTGGTTAAAAAAAACAAAAACAGAGCAGATTCTAGTGAGGGAAGACATCAGTGAGCAAGCTAACTTAGCATGCTAATGCTAGAATGAACCTAATTAAAAAACTTAGATCTAGAGCAGGGGTGTCAAACTCATTTTCACCAGGGGCCACATCAGCATTACAGATCTGCTTGAAGGTTCGGTTGTAAATGAAAGACTGTATAGATCGGGGGTCATCAACCCTGCAGAACAGTACCAGTCCATAGGTCATTTGGTACTGGGCCGCAGTGGGACATAGACTAATACATGTTTCTGCAATTGATTATTATTTATTCAACCTACAAATATTGTCCATTGCTGTGTAATAAAAAAAAGGTTAAGGTTAAGGAACTCTGCTGCATGGACTTTACTAAATGCTTTTTAAGCTCCCGCGGGCCGCATTTGGCCTCCGGGCCTTGAGTTTGACACATATGATCTAGAGTCTCTGCAGGTCTCATGCAGGACGAGTGGGACATTACACAGAGCAGCATACAGTAGTTTGAGCACATTCAAATCACGGATAACAACTTTGATGAACATACATCAGCAGAGAGCAACACAATGTTATGATGCTATGTTAGAAAAGGCTTTGAATGAAAGCGTGCGCTAACAATTAATACTTAAGCTGTAAAATAAAATGACCTGGCTGCAATCAGTCTCTTAGTTACAGAACCATACGAAATGATAGCTGTGATGGTAACATCAGAGGGATGCTAATGTTAGCTTCAAGACTGTGCACTCGAGGTATGAAAATTAATTGAAATATCGTTAACACGCGTTATCTGGGAGACTTGCCTCAAACGGCGTTTGGTTGACAATGTCGGTTGTGGCTTTTTCATTCATACTCCTTGAACGTCTTTCGCACGATTGACTCAATTCCCACTACGAACCTAATGGAGCACACCAGCGCTAATCCCAACTATCTGTCATTCTTCAAATTTGGTGGTTGGTCCAAATCGGGAAGAAGCAACTGGAAATAGGCGCCAACTTGTATAGTCCATTGCATGAAGTGAATGAAGTGCATTTCTAATTAAAATAAATACATAAATAAAAATATTGTTATATATATATGTTTTTTAAGAAATATTGCAACTTTTTCTACATAACACACACAATATATATGTATATATATGTATGTCTATATCTATATATATATAGATATAGATAGATAGATAGATATATGTTGTTCTCCATTGCTGTTCATTTATCTCTTCACATTCATCCACTGATATGACAGTATTTGCCTCCCTCTCCCACCTCTCTTTTATATACACTGTGTCATTTCCCTTTAAGTCTTCCTCTCCCTTATATAAATTTGAAATCTTCCAGAGTTCCCAGAATATCATAGGACCCCTTTCCCAATTTTCAAAACTCTTACCTGTTCTATTTGGTATGAATTCTGAATCAAAAGTAAATATAACTGCAATTTTAAGGAAAACACTTGATGACTGATGATTTCTGTAATTTTGTATGTCTTCGTTATCATGGACAGCAATCTGTAAATTAATATCTCACATTCACATTCTGTCATTCAAATCTTTACAAATATGATAAAATGCCATTGAAAACATTACATAATCTTAAATCATGGTAAATTACCTGGAATTCTAATGGCAAAAATGTATATTACTCCCATATCTCCAAATCTACAGGCATTTCATCATTTTTTAAGTCAAAACCTGTAAGAATACTGGCTAGATTTCAGTGGTTTCCAGTGGTTTTTTCACATTTGGTTGGGTCTGCACCAAGACACCAAAAGGCTTTCCCGAGCACACACAGTCACATAGCCTCACACATTCAAAGAGAATTTCCCCAGATTATCTTCACACCAACCCCCTAAGAACACCTCTGCTCCCTGGAAACAATGGAAGATCTTCACACAACAATGGGAGATCTCCCAATCTACCTTCTCACAGGGAACCCCGATGCCATCCATTCATTTTGAACTACATGACCACCTGTGGTTGACTGGACTTTATGGCTCGGTCCACTTCCCTTGTGATAACCCCCCACTGAGCAACAAAAGGTTCTTCTAACACTGCTGAATCATGGAACAAGAGTGCCACATAGTGGCGACTGCAGGCATCACATGATAACAAGAACAATAATATGATTGGCCACAAGAG
>NW_007585193.1:10936-13748 GCF_000523025.1 Cynoglossus semilaevis | reverse complement strand
TTATTGGACCTGTTTTGCTTGACGTTTGTCAATAAAACAAATCGACCTTCTACCGGCTGCTTCCACTCCTTGCCTGAAGACACCTCACACAGCAAGAATCTTTCAATACTTTCTGTAAAACTGCATTATTTAAAGTGCATGTTCCGTAAGTTAAGTAGTATTTTTAAATTGTCTTTCTACAGTAATGTACAGTTAAAAAAACATGAAATCATTTCAAGCACACATGCTAAATCACTTGCAATTTTATGGAAATGACTACAGATTTCTGTAATTTTATACACATTTCTTCATTACAATGATTAGGAAAGATCTGTAAAATAAAATCACATATGATGTAAAATTACACTGGAATATGTAGGTATTACTACAGTACAGTAGGTATTACTACACATACGTCACGATCAGTGACCTCCGCAACCTTTAAATTGGGGGGTCAGCCCCAATTTCAGTCTCTCTGTCCAAGACTTTCTCTCCATGGGAACCCTGAAGAAAAGAGAAACCTGCTCATCTCAGAAGAAGAACCAATGTGCTTTTTTAGACACCATTGCCCACCGTGATAAACACACTGGTAGCGTCCTTTTCTTAACTGAGTTAACCGGTAATTAAGTTACCGTATTTTTCGGACCATAAGGCGCTTGTATTATATGGCGCACTATCAATGAACAGGAATATTTTCATACATAAGGCGCACCAGGTTATAAGGCGCATTAAGCAAAACAAAACAGTCAGCGAAACAAGTAAGCGGAACAATCAAGCATGTCATGATCACTCTCGTCAATATCCGAGTCAGTGTCATTGCTGTTAATTAGTTGTTGTTCAGTAATGTTTCAACATTTGAGACCAATGCCTTAGCCCAGGTATCCACGATCCATTGGCAGATAGTGGCGTAATTCGCCGGTGTTCTCAAGTTTTTTCCTACGTATAGTTTTTTCCTACTCGAGTTAACTGCGCATGCGTACATCAGCTAATTTGCCACTGCAAACAGCCATAGTTTTCTGTTACCCGACCATTAAACAAGGTTAGTTTCTTGTATTTTTAATACTTTATGTGACCAGTATGCAATGCATTGGTTTGACAGTCAAATTATTTCAACTTGCTACGTGCACGAGATTGTGTCTGAATGCATTTTGAATATATTTAAAATGCATATTTAAAAATGAAGCCTCGGCTGGAACAAATTAAGCAGACTGAGCAAGATTGTGCAAGACTCTGTAGAGTGCACACGATGGACCACAACACAGATATATTTCAGCAGTTGTGGGGTTCTAGGGTTGAATGTACTATTTCGCTACAAGTTTATGTTTATGTACTTTGAAGATTAAGCTAATTAGTATTTAATTGTAAAGATTATGTATCTAGAAAAAGTGTTATTATGTAGATAATTCACCAAATCAAGCACATAATTGCATTCATAATTCATTTATAGAACGTCAAAAATGTCCTTCTGAGTGGAAACATATCTGATGTGCAGACAACTCCAGAAGCTCAGTGAACAAAAGATGGACCTAGCCTGTATCTTACTGGAAAATAGCTTAAAAAAAACTCATGTAAAATAAACCCAAATATTCTGTACTATATATTATGATCCTTTATGTTACTATTTGTAAAAATAAAAATAATAAAAATCCTAGATTGTGTGTGAGTATTTTCTCTTTTACAGTATGTGCTGCATTGGGTTACAGTTTTACATTCCCTTTGGTTTCAGATGTAAATGTAAAGAACATAAATAAAGTGCTGAGAGAACAGATATATTAACAGGGATTTTCTGTGTAGCCTCAACTAATGTGCTACCACTCTGAATACACTGAGAAGCTCGTATTTATAGCGATTTCATGTTTATAGTATTTTGCTACCACCCTGAACACAAATGTCAGATATGGCTATGAATTTCCGATACAGGTAGGACAAAACTTCAGACTACGCTATAAATTTCTGCTAATGGCCGATGTACGCAGTTAACTCGGGTAGGAAAAAAACTATAGGTAGAAGAAAACTTGAGAACACGGGTTCCATCCATCCAGCCGTCTGTCCATCCATCCATCCATCTATTCATCCAGCCGTTAATCCAGCCATCCATCCAACCATCCATCCACCCATTCATCCATCCATCCATCCAGCCGTCTGTCCATCCATCCATCCATCTATTCATCCAGCCGTTAATCCAGCCATCCATCCAACCATCCATCCACCCATTCATCCATCCATCCATCCAGCCGTCTGTCCATCCATCCATCCATCTATTCATCCAGCCGTTAATCCAGCCATCCATCCAACCATCCATCCATCCATCCTTTCATCCATCCATCCATCCAGCCGTCCATTCATCTTTTACCATTTATTGGCCCAGTCGGAGCTGCGGCCAAATCCAACAGAAAAGGTAGAGAGAGAGAGAGAGAGAGATAGTTTTACGCAGGTTCAATTAAGTAAGAGTTGGACAGAAGCTGTATTGATTACTGATAGCAGGATGACATATCTGAAGGGCCTTCACCCCTCGTAAGTAACTTTACTCAGGAGTTCAGTGTAAATCAGACCCTTTGGTTTATGGCCTTAATTGCAAAATATTTAAACACAATTTAATTACTAAAACCAAATGCTGTTGTTTGGTCGATGCTTCAGACACACGAGCGAAACAAGAACCAAAGCCTCTTGTTTCCAGTGCCTCCCTCTTCACCGAGGCTACACATATCCATGAATTAACCCAGGCTCAGCCCCATGATGCATGGCCACTCCCACCACGGATCACACATCGGCATACGCGTGCCTACACACAACTACCAAACCATGCCATTCTCTCTCTCTCTCTCTCTCTCTC
>NW_007585193.1:7042-8956 GCF_000523025.1 Cynoglossus semilaevis | reverse complement strand
CTCTCCTCTGTAATTTTGTTTATCTGATTGAATACACGTTAAAAAATATATCTAAAAAATAAATGTTACTTAACAGTTACTCAGTACTTGAGTAGCTTTTTCACCATGTACTTTTTTACTCTTACTCGAGTAATTATTTGGATGACTACTTTTTACTTCCACTTGAATAATATTATTCTGAAGTAACAGTACTTTTACTTAAGTACAATTTTTGGCTACTCTACACACCTCTGGTGTATGCCCGCCCTAATAGTTATGTAATTATAATTCCACAAAATTGTTTTATTTGTTCCTTACCTGACAGAAGTGGGTTATTCCTCCCTGGGCGGAAACCTGACGTATATATTTTTGATTTTTTGATAAAAAATCAGTCACACCCAACCTCTCTCTCTTTCTTTGGACTTTGTGGGAGAGGTTAGTGTTTTTGTGTTGGTCCTTGTTTTCAACATTTTATTTAATTCTGGTGTCCAGAAGGAAAATGTATTTTGTTCTATGAAAATTCCGTCAGGTATGTTTCCATGTTGTACACTGTTAGCTCTTCCTCTTTCTTTGGACTTTGTGGGAGAGGGGCTCGGGTGGTGTCCGGAAGGAAAATTTATTTTGTTCTATGTAAATTCTGCCAGATCAATAAAGGTGTTTCTTAAAACACAATGCAGAAGCTACACTGGTTACACACACTATTGTTCCTTGTTTAGTTTGTGTCTCAACTACTATTATTAACGCGATAGGGTTGTGTTAATAAGTTTGATTATTTTTGTGAACTGTGTTTATCTGTGTTGTTACTTTATTCATGGAAGCCACCCAATTTGTCAAGAACTACAGAAAAATCCTTCAGATATTTAATTGATTGTGTATTAGTAGGAGAACATAATAATTAAAGATAACTTTAATAAGACTGATCATGTTATTGATTTGAGACAGCTTAATAACACTGAGTGCTCCTAAGCAGCACTCAACCCACTGCACTATGCAATATGAAAAATACATGTTAAGTTACCTTTAAAAACATATTAATAATGCAATATTATCTTATTGGTAATTACATGTAATTCTAAAGGTAAATATTTAAATTACTACTACTATCTGTTAATTTACAGTTATTACATTGTCTTATGGAAAATTGTGATAAATCTGTAAAAACATAGAAAACTGTAAGTAAAATTAGAGTTAAAGATGTAAAAATACAATAAATAGACATTAAAAACATACTATTAATATTATCTTACATTATGTTTAATTAAATGTAATTTTAAACATAAATCTAAAATTACTAAAAAAAAATCTGTAAATCTCCTGTCATTTCATTGTTTTATAAATGCTGCAAAAAAATTACAGAATATTACCTTTAATTCTTTTTTTTTTACAGTGTAGGGTGTAAACCTGTGTGTAAAAGTATCTACTTTTATAATGAATCTGCTTAAAAAAATCTGGACATTTAATTTTAATCATTATTTTATGATCAAAACATTAAAAAAAAAGACATTTTAGAAAAGTGAAATTTGACCCTAACCTAACTGAAAAGAGCTATTATTAGGTGAAAAGAGGTAGAGGACATCCATCCATCCATCTTCATCCGCTTTTGTATTACCGGGTCGCGGGGGTAGCAGTCTCCACGACTGCCAACCAAATCACACTGCATTGTACCAACCCCCCCGAACCTTCCTGCGGGTGGTGAGTCTACTGGAAGGTACCAACCGCCCTAACCAGGATTTGATCTTGCCCAGGAGGTGAACCCTGGGGTTCCACACCAATGACAGAGACATTGCCTCTAGGCCAAAGCGCCACCAGATAGAGAACAGTTTAATCATTTTATGTGCTTTTGAAATTGGCAACAGTAGATGGTAATATGAACATGAGTAATCATCAATTTTGTCTTCACTAACATCTAAGGAGCAGACCTTAGTGGTCGTGTAG
>NW_007585193.1:0-3816 GCF_000523025.1 Cynoglossus semilaevis | reverse complement strand
AGATATATGGATGCAGTGAGGGAGGACATACAGATAGTTGGAGTCAGAGTAGAAGATACAGAGAACAGGGAGAGATGGAAATCAATGATTTGCTGTGGCAACCCCTGAAAAAAAAGGGACAAAGCTGAAAGAAAAAGAAGAAATCTTTTAGTAGGACCAACAGTTTGATCCCCATCAAAGGGCCAAGATTGCTCTCTATGATTTTTACGAGTGGTGAGGTGTGCTGACAAAGTCACAGATGGGTTCAGTGATGAATTGTTCTGATTAAGGGTGATTTTAATGGTAGAAAAGAAGGTCAGTTACTGTTCATATAACCTCATTTTTACAGATGTTTTTCTGTGACTCATGCCAGAAATGATGGAAACACACCAACAGGACCATGGTGAACAAATTAATCTTTACAAATTTGACATTTTTCATCCTTGTCTTTAACATGTCTGCTGTGATGCTCTGATTACTGCTTCACTTATCACAATCACACACACTGACAGGCAGATGTGCTCTACGGGAAGATGATGGTGGTTCCCAGCAAAAAAGTAAATAGCTGTTTCCTTCTTCTTTTCATCATGATTGCAGAGTTTGTTTTTTCTCTTCCCCGTACTGTCAGTCAGCTGCTGTTGACAGTTTGAATTGTGCTCAGCTTCCACTGTTTTTTTTTTTATTGTCTCATTCGCTATCTTTGGCCAAGCACATTATCAGGCTATGGTGTGAGGTTTTAACAATACTGCACTACTTCAAGCTGTAAAATACATATATTGTAGGACCTACAGTATATGTATTTTACATGTGTATTACCTGTATGTATTTTACTATTCTTTTAATGAAGAAGTAAAAAATACATGGTTTTTGTGATTTTGAAAAAAAGTATAATCTAATCAATAGTAAAACGTGATTTTTCATGTAAACTGTTATTCTAATGTTGTTCACAAAAGACATACATCCATACATGCCACTGTGATTTTTACATTAACACGCTGTATTATTTGGGTGTTAATAAATACCGTATGATATACATTGTCTGGCCAACTTTCAATGTCTGCCCGCTTCCACTCAGATTTGTTGACATCATATGGGTCTTTTCCATCGATTATTTTCAACTTGTCCAAGTATCTTGCATTTGTAATTGTGTCTAGTGAATCTCTATACAACAATTTTGTCTGATCTGCCTCCGTCAATTTAATATTTCCCTTTCTTTCATTGTCATTATCGATTGTTTACGTCTACCTATTCGCGTCTTTTGCCACACAACATGGCTGACGGTGCGATGCATCATGGCTAATAACAATTATCATAAAGCTATCTATTAACATCCTACACTGTGGATGGATGGAACTCCATTCAGCTCTAAGTGTCACTACAAAGAGATAGCACGATGAGAATGAGTAGGAGTGAAGAGGTACCGGTTTAGAAAAGGGCCTCGGAGAGGAGATATTTTCTCTATACAAAATCTATGGGAACAATTTCACAAAATTCCCAATTACACCTTCACAGTAACTCACTACAGTAACCATAGGAGTACGAATGAAATAAAGAGTAAATAACTCTACACCTGCTGCTACATTTTCACACCTTTTGCCAATGCTTAAGTAATGGAACTGCTAACGATGGTTGCCAAGTCTACATATTAAAAGCACCTGAGCCTTTTCTGCATATTCGTTCATATTCGTTCTTTCTGTTGAAATATCCTCCGTCAGCTTCGACAGAAGATATTTTGACAGAAAGAACGATGCTGTGGCTTTCACGTATTAACCATGCTAATTTCAACCTAGATCCAAGCAAAAGGCATTACAAAGTCTGTTCTGAACACTTGATTTTAGGTAATTACATTATACTTTTATATAATTTATATTTTCAATGTCAATAAAATTAAAATATATCAAAATGTACTTTGCATGCATGACAAATGTATGCAATGCAAACGTAAATCCTCAGCTGACCACAGTCCATATAATTATTAGTATATTCTATGTACATGTACAATAGAACACATTTTTTAATGAAGAAAGTAAAAAATAATTATCTTTTTGTGATTTTGGAAAAAGGTATAATCTAATCAATAGTAAAACATGATTTTTCATGTAAACTGTTATTCTAATGATGTTCACAAAATACTTTTATTTGGGTGTTATAAAAACTGTATGATATACATTGTAACTATATGTCATATTTAAATTTTGTATATACATGTAAATGCATGTAAACATTCTTTTACATGTACATTATTCACTTATAAAGTAATTTTATGCCTGCAGGAATTTGTAAGCTTTAAGTTCTGCTAATGTGTAGGCACTTCCACAGTAGACCAAGTGGTTGACAATATCAGGATAATACAAGTATGATCAACTTTTAATGTCCATCCACTTCCACTCAGCTTTGTTGACTTCGTATAGATCGTTTTGAGCGATTATTTTAACTTGTATCTTGCCTTTGTAATTATGTCTAGTGAATCTCTATACAACAATTTTGTCTGATCTCCCTCCGGCGATTTAATATTCTTGCCTTTTGTTGTCATTATCTATTGTTTACGTCTACCTGTCCGCGTCTTTTGCCACATAACATGGCTGTTTCACAACCTTTTCTGAGCCACAGCACATGTTTTTCTTTTCTTTAGAAATGTCCCATTGTGCACCACCAAACAGAAATGTCACCAAAAGTGAAAGGAACAATATGCCGTAGGAATTGAAGAAAGATACCAGAGTCTTTGTTCTGTTGTTAATTTTATATTTGTGTGCTGCCACCTAGGTGAAGAGTATTGCTTTTCAAATCACTGTTGCATTGACAAACAAATATTTTTTTGGTAAATGAAAATAGTTTTATGTAGCAGTTAATAATAACAATGAGAACTTAATCACATAATAGCCTAACAGCTAGTGCCAAATATGATGCTCCAACCTGTTGTGTTATTGAATGTACTAAGATAGTTTTGGACAACAAAACTACAGGACATGCACTAACCTTATAGGCCTATCCTTTTACTGCAGATCTGTGAATTAGCTATGATTTAAAAAAGTGCTGAAGAGGGACACAGGTGGTATGAGCTGAAAGGCAATATGACACATTAACTAGTCAGGTCATGTACTTTTTCTGACTGCAACTTGCTTCTAGATAAATCAATGACAGTTTTTTGAAGTGGTGCCAGACCACTCATTCAGACGTTGCTTCTGGCTGTTGGCTAAGTGTGCTTTGACAGGCGTGTTTTCCTTATGTCTGCGACCCTCTGAAGGGCATGTTGTTTTTGTGCATCTCACTTTGCCTTCAAATATTTGCTCTGTAAGTTATGAACCTCATTTGACAGGCGTGTTTTCCTTATGTCTGCGACCCTCTGAAGGGCATGTTGTTTTTGTGCATCTCACTTTGCCTTCAAATATTTGCTCTGTAAGTTATGAACCTCAAGTTTGCATCTGGATCTTCATTTTATTGGTTAACATAATATCTGGTTACTGGCTTATTGATTGTGATGGATGTGTTTTACTTTTGCTGCTTCTCTCTCTCTCTCTCTGTGTTCACCCCCTCTGTATGATGAGGCTAATCCCAGAAAACAACAAAGACTGGTAGCAAAATGTATTCAAATAGTGGTGTACCAATACACTTTTACCGTCCAGTGATGTGGAGAGAATATTACATTTTGTAAAGCTGAAAAGATTACAAATGTCAATTTTGGGAATCTAAAAAAGTTTATTGTCAATTGGATTGTTAGGATATAAAATGTGTTGTTTTTTTCTATTTTTTGGAAAAACAAAATAAATTGGAATTTCTTACACATAAGATCACTGAACCTTCGAAGATATCCAAATACTTAACGGGCCAGCCACTAGG
>NW_007585192.1:0-18136 GCF_000523025.1 Cynoglossus semilaevis | reverse complement strand
ACGAGATCGGGCGTGTTCAGGGTGGTGAGAAGCTTTTGTTCTGGAACGGGTGCTCTCGCTGTGAAAATAACGCAAAAAACATCTGGGACTGTGACAAGCCAACACCACCGTCACCACCTCTTTATACAATGTCAAGGTAGGACTTTAGGTTTCGCTTTGGTTTCCTTTATTTATACCATATCGTGGGGCTGCACCAGTATTGATACCGGTATTGTTAGCTCTAGTCAAGTCAAATCTATAGTCAGATTCACAAAAAACATTTGCCTCAATGGACCCTCACACAAAAACAATGGAACAGGAGCTCATGCCAACAATACAAAATAGAGCAGAACACCTTAAAATATTAAGGTAAATGAAATTAGATCACACACTGCAAGTGTTTTGGCAACTGCTTTGGGAGAAAGAAAACCACCCCTTTAACAGGACAAAATCTCACAGAAATCACAGAAGAATAGGGAAAATAAAATGTACCCTGGGAGTTCCTCCAGGAGTCTAGGCCTAAACCAGGTCTAACTTTGAATTTAGAGACTCCCTAACCCCCATTAGTGAGGAGCCTGGTAGCTAAAAGCTCTTTTGGTTCTTCCGTACTTGTTACTCAGGCGGCAACATTTTAGATAAGTGCGTTTTTTTGTTTTTTTTTTACAAACGTTTTAGGACAACATGGCAGCAGTATTAGCTTAATTATGTAATATCGGTGAGAATCAGTATCGGTTTTTCCTCCGATAATGAAATCCCGAAGACGCAATGTCTGGGTTTGGTGTGACCTAAAATAATTCTGAAGGTAAAGTGAAACTATTATTTGTATTCTGCACAGTATTGTCATTGTGACACAGCAATGAAATGTTTACTCCGCCTTTAACCCATACAGCTGCGTATATATCGGTATTGGTTGATATCGTAATCGGAAATGAAGTGTTTGGACAAGAGCACAGACGAGAGCACAGAGAAGGTAAATATCATGCTGGTGATAATGGGTGTTAACATGGTGTTGATTATGATCCTTCCTTAAAATTACACATTGTATTCTATTCAGAATACCTGCAATATGTTTTTAATTCTGGGTAGTATTGGTTTTCCTGGAGATAATTTGTTAAACCATAAATTGTCTGCTTATGCGTATTTAAGAAATCTACAATAATAGAATGCAATAATTACTTAATCTAAAATTTTAATATAATTGGTTTCCATATGTAAACTACAGTGGAACCTCGGGATACCAGCACAATCCGTTCTAGGACCGAGCTCTTAACTCGATGTACTCGTATCTTAAATGATTTTTTTCCCATAAGAAATAACACATACAAAAAAAATAAAAATTACGTTCCGGCCCTTTAAAAAAACTCCCTTATTAGTGCTAATAAAAATGGGAAAAAACAGTTTTTAATTGCTATAGAGACATAGACACATAAAAAAAATAGTATATAAGGATTCCTGTGATGAGTTCTTATCTCCGAGAGAAACGATACAGTAGCGGCTAATGGCGGCATGTGCGAAGGAGGAAGGGAGGGAAGAGAGTTGGCCCGTACGTAGACACTTGATTCTGTAGCGTACCTTAGATGTACACTACGCAAATGACATAAACTTAGAATTAGCTTAATGTAATTATGTAATTATTTTTTACTTTAGGATGGTACATATCACTACCATCCTAACCACCCACTCTCTGAGGACTCATCACTATTATGAAGAATAATGCACAAAATAGAGAGAAAATCACGTAGATAACGCAAATCGCAAATACTACGTATGTGGAGACGCTCGCATCTCGAGGTTCCACTGTAATTATTGTTATTGTTAGTATCGGTTCTGGTATTTATTATTATATTGTATCATATATTATTAACTGATTTTTTTATAACTTTTTTTTTTATTTTGGGTTTTGGGTTTTGTTGTATACCTGCAATGATCTCGCTTTTCTTGTTGAAGATATGTTTTTGTTGCAGGTGAATTTGGAAATGTCTTTTAAATGCGAACAAAATCACAAAGACATCAGATACTGTGTCACTTCGAAATCGTGTACAGGAGTCAGACCTGCTGAGATCTACTGTAACGGTGATGAAACGACACGCCTTCGCGACGGATGACCTCATAAGTCTTACAGAAAGAGATGATGTTAAAAATGTAAAAATGGTACCAACGCTACAATCAACAACAATGACTTTACACCTGTGTCTCTTTTTAGGGTATGAGTATCTTCACCCTGCCAGTAGTCCGCCATCGACAGCGGGTCATTATGAGTGGCTGGTTTTGCCGATTCTGATCGTTGCATTGATCATTTCAATTTGCATCGTCAAGAAATTCAAAAAAACATCTCTTTCCAAAAGTGAGTCATTCAATCAGTTGACAAGATGAAGGCTAGTAGTAAGCTATTTACGTGAAGTAGTTCACTTCGGTTAGGTTGTAAGCAAAAAAATGAGAAGAGAAAATGTTTTTATGCGGCGCATTCAGTGGAATAGAAATAATGATAGTGGTAACAGCAAATACAGTTAGAATATAAATAGCATCTTAGAGAAAGGTTAAACATAATGTAAATATTTTAAAAAGCTAATAAATATACCTTCATATTATTTTAATTTCTTCTGGTAGTTTTTGCAATGTTCCGCCCTTTAGTTCCTCTGCCACTGGAGGTCAGTGTTTCTGGATATTAAGAATACTTCACAGTACAACAGAACAACCCAGTAAGATGGTGGTGGTTAAAATAAATGCCCACTGCTGTATTTTTCATTCAAGAAGAGAAAGTGCTGTCAAGGAAGGCAGCAGAGATCGAAAGTGGAGATTATGAAGAAGTCCACAGTGACGCAAACGAAATGGAGGAGTTGGACAAAAGAAGTGAGTGATAAACGTTCAACCTTATTTTTATTTGTTTTAGAGTAAATGTTAATTTCTCTCATCTTGGCTACGAAGAGAGCGTATTGGTGAATTACGGTAGTTCACGATGTGTCTGTTTAACCTGATCATGCAGCGTCAAGATCACCGACTGAGAGTCTTACAGCCGAACAAGCTCGCGGCTCCCCCTCTTTGACCAACGGTAAAGAAGCCAAGGCCCAGCCACTGAACTCAGAGCATTTAGAGGGTAAGTGAAATACTCTACTGATATACTGAGAATCGGATGCTTTTCGTATAAGCTAAGGCACGCAGGATGACTTTTCAAAACTATTATTTGAAACCCACGGCCTCTGCAACACTTTAAAATCCACTAAATATTTTTAAAGAATAAAAAAGTCACAGTAGTTGTTGCCCAACCCATACACAAAGTAGGACTGGGAGTTTAGAACTAGGCCAGTGAGCTAAAACCTGATCATGAAGCATGCCAAAAAAACATACCTTGAAGTGATCTTTGACCTACCCTTTAAGGTACTCGTTAAGAAAGGAAAGCAAAGGCTAAAGTCCAGGGACAGCCTGGCTTTGCAAACTTGCCGGTTCAACATAGGGGGCAGCAGTTCCCATTCGCATACCTCAGCAAAGGCCCGTTTGGACAACAGCACCCTCTCCTGTACACTGGTCTTTTCATACATCGCTGCTCCACACATCTGACGAGTAGCACATACAAAGCTAAGAATGCCAAGTCCATTGCATGCTTCTATGGAGAAAAAAACAACAATGAAGCAATGAATCAACGCTGCAAAACAATCCCTATACATGTTGAGAGGCCAATACTAAAAAGTAATGGAACACGTTGTTTTGTCCAGCCTGTGTTAGCATGAACCTTTCCTCTATGCAAAAGAAAACAACATTAGAAGTATGCAGCCTATAAAGTGACATCAGGGATAAATGGCAAAGAAACACCGATCTGTGCTCATGTGCTAAAACATTCGGAACAATTTTCAGAGCAAAGGTTTTTAGCAAAAGCCTTGATGCCTTTTCTGCAGGGAGCTTATGGTTCACTATGTTTGAAATTAACTACAGTAGTCCCATGCTATTTCGTGGTTCATCTTTCGCGGATTCACGACTTTGCGGATTTTTGAAACCATCTATATAAAATATACTGTATCCTGGATTTGGATCTGCAAGAGATGTCACAGGAATGAGATGACGATACTTGTTACTCAGGCGGCAACATTTTAGATAAGTGCGTTTTTTTGTTTTTTTTTTACAAACGTTTTAGGACAACATGGCAGCAGAGAAGTAAAGTAGTCCAACCTGGATGCAATAGAATCACTAGTTTTCATCTTTTAGCATAAGGATACTTTGCCTCTAAAGACAGATCTGTGGAACTGATGGCTAAGGTGATGTTATCCATAACACCCCCAAAAATATCTTTACTCATTTCAAACATATAAACACACACATATAAACCTGAGACATGACGTTCCTATCCCAAAACATGTAAAAAAATATGCCAACCCACTTCAAAATCCCTGCGGGCTAATTCTGTTAGATCTAAATTATTATTTTGAAGGTTAAATACAGTAGCCTCGGGCCTAGATATGGCATCTGCGGGCCTTGGATGTGACATCTTCGAGTACCGATACCAATGAATTTGAAGCCTAGTCTGGAATTAGGATAGCATTAGCATTCAGTAACCTGATGTTAAGCATGCAACTACATTGTTTAATTTACTACGCTGACAGTTTTCCTACAATTTAATTATTTAAAAAAACCCTCAATATGTCAACGTACCAATAGTATTGCAGTATATCGCAGTGTATCCTATGGCTGCCCTTGTATGGTGATACATATCGTATTGCCGGATTCGGCAGGTATACCGGGCCAAAAACATTTCTTATCCCATTTGAAGTCCAAGAATACTAGATGCAGATCTTGTTTTACCGAGTTAATATATGAGACTGATCATTTTTATATATGATAACGTGCTGACTATGTTCTATTTCTCTTTTCTACCTCTACCCCCAGATACTCCAAAAGTCAGCCTTTCAGAAAACTGTCACGGGCTGGTCAAAATAGATGGCATAGAAGTGTGTAACAGTTTCTGGAACATGGAGATGTCACACATGGTTTGCCAGGAACAAAATTGCAGCAATGCTATTACTCCCACTAAAACCATAGGTGCGAAATCTAATGCTGACTACTACCATTCTTACCATTTCCATCATGAGCTTGGCCAGTGTTGGAGGGTAACGGGAATGTGTGGTCCTGGGAAAGAGCTGGTGTCCGTTAACTGCATCGGTAAGACTAAAACACATCTCCATTTTGTACAGTAAGCTTCTAGATGACAATTAGTGCAGGTATCTACGCCTGTTGTTGAGAAAATATTTTTTTTTATGTTCAAAATAAACATATAAATAGATGAGCTAGCGCTGTCAATCAATTGTAATCAAAAATCAAAAAATTGTAATCAGATTAATCATCGAATAGCTATGGAAATGTTTTAACAAGAAATGTCCGATATATCGGCCAACCGATATTAATGGACAATATTAGCTTAATTATGTAATATCGGTGAGAATCAGTATCGGTTTTTCCTCCGATAATGAAATCCCGAAGACGCAATGTCTGGGTTTGGTGTGACCTAAAATAATTCTGAAGGTAAAGTGAAACTATTATTTGTATTCTGCACAGTATTGTCATTGTGACACAGCAATGAAATGTTTACTCCGCCTTTAACCCATACAGCTGCGTATATATCGGTATTGGTTGATATCGTAATCGGAAATGAAGTGTTTGGACAATATCGACATTGGATGTGTTTGGTTTTGTTTCTATCCAAGCAATCCCCGTTGCTGTCGGTGTTACTAAATTGTTTCAGTTTCAGTTATTGTAAACACTTTTCTTTCTGGGTTCTGTTTGGTTCAGAACTGACCAACGATGTGGGGGCCAGCTCAAGATCAGTTATGGAGATAAGTTGGAGATACTTTAACCCATACAGCTGCGTATATATCGGTATTGGTTGATATCGTAATCGGAAATGAAGTGTTTGGACAAGAGCACAGACGAGAGCACAGAGAAGGTAAATATCATGCTGGTGATAATGGGTGTTAACATGGTGTTGATTATGATCCTTCCTTAAAATTACACATTGTATTCTATTCAGAATACCTGCAATATGTTTTTAATTCTGGGTAGTATTGGTTTTCCTGGAGATAATTTGTTAAACCATAAATTGTCTGCTTATGCGTATTTAAGAAATCTACAATAATAGAATGCAATAATTACTTAATCTAAAATTTTAATATAATTGGTTTCCATATGTAAACTACAGTGGAACCTCGGGATACCAGCACAATCCGTTCTAGGACCGAGCTCTTAACTCGATGTACTCGTATCTTAAATGATTTTTTTCCCATAAGAAATAACACATACAAAAAAAATAAAAATTACGTTCCGGCCCTTTAAAAAAACTCCCTTATTAGTGCTAATAAAAATGGGAAAAAACAGTTTTTAATTGCTATAGAGACATAGACACATAAAAAAAATAGTATATAAGGATTCCTGTGATGAGTTCTTATCTCCGAGAGAAACGATACAGTAGCGGCTAATGGCGGCATGTGCGAAGGAGGAAGGGAGGGAAGAGAGTTGGCCCGTACGTAGACACTTGATTCTGTAGCGTACCTTAGATGTACACTACGCAAATGACATAAACTTAGAATTAGCTTAATGTAATTATGTAATTATTTTTTACTTGATGATATGTAGTGATATGTAGGATGGTACATATCACTACCATCCTAACCACCCACTCTCTGAGGACTCATCACTATTATGAAGAATAATGCACAAAATAGAGAGAAAATCACGTAGATAACGCAGATCGCAAATACTACGTATGTGGAGACGCTCACATCTCGAGGTTCCACTGGAATTACTGTTATTGTTAGTATCGTTTCTAGTATTTATTATAATATTGTATTATATGTTATTAACTGATTTTTTTATAACTTTTTTAAAATTTTTGGTTTCGGGTTTTGTTGTATACCTGCAATGATCTCGCTTTTCTTGTTGAAGATATGTTTTTGTTGCAGGTGAATTTGGAAATGTCTTTTAAATGCGAACAAAATCACAAAGACATCAGATACTGTGTCACTTCGAAATCGTGTACAGGAGTCAGACCTGCTGAGATCTACTGTAACGGTGATGAAACGACACGCCTTCGCGACGGATGACCTCATAAGTCTTACAGAAAGAGATGATGTTAAAAATGTAAAAATGGTACCAACGCTACAATCAACAACAATGACTTTACACCTGTGTCTCTTTTTAGGGTATGAGTATCTTCAACCTGCCAGTAGTCCGCCATCGACAGCGGGTCATTATGAGTGGCTGGGTTTGCCGATTCTGATCGTTGCATTGATCATTTCAATTTGCATCGTCAAGAAATTCAAAAAAACATCTCTTTCCAAAAGTGAGTCATTCAATCAGTTGACAAGATGAAGGCTAGTAGTAAGCTATTTACGTGAAGTAGTTCACTTCGGTTAGGTTGTAAGCAAAAAAATGAGAAGAGAAAATGTTTTTATGCGGCGCATTCAGTGGAATAGAAATAATGATAGTGGTAACAGCAAATACAGTTAGAATATAAATAGCATCTTAGAGAAAGGTTAAACATAATGTAAATATTTTAAAAAGCTAATAAATATACCTTCATATTATTTTAATTTCTTCTGGTAGTTTTTGCAATGTTCCGCCCTTTAGTTCCTCTGCCACTGGAGGTCAGTGTTTCTGGATATTAAGAATACTTCACAGTACAACAGAACAACCCAGTAAGATGGTGGTGGTTAAAATAAATGCCCACTGCTGTATTTTTCATTCAAGAAGAGAAAGTGCTGTCAAGGAAGGCAGCAGAGATCGAAAGTGGAGATTATGAAGAAGTCCACAGTGACGCAAACGAAATGGAGGAGTTGGACAAAAGAAGTGAGTGATAAACGTTCAACCTTATTTTTATTTGTTTTAGAGTAAATGTTAATTTCTCTCATCTTGGCTACGAAGAGAGCGTATTGGTGAATTACGGTAGTTCACGATGTGTCTGTTTAACCTGATCATGCAGCGTCAAGATCACCGACTGAGAGTCTTACAGCCGAACAAGCTCGCGGCTCCCCCTCTTTGACCAACGGTAAAGAAGCCAAGGCCCAGCCACTGAACTCAGAGCATTTAGAGGGTAAGTGAAATACTCTACTGATATACTGAGAATCGGATGCTTTTCGTATAAGCTAAGGCACGCAGGATGACTTTTCAAAACTATTATTTGAAACCCACGGCCTCTGCAACACTTTAAAATCCACTAAATATTTTTAAAGAATAAAAAAGTCACAGTAGTTGTTGCCCAACCCATACACAAAGTAGGACTGGGAGTTTAGAACTAGGCCAGTGAGCTAAAACCTGATCATGAAGCATGCCAAAAAAACATACCTTGAAGTGATCTTTGACCTACCCTTTAAGGTACTCGTTAAGAAAGGAAAGCAAAGGCTAAAGTCCAGGGACAGCCTGGCTTTGCAAACTTGCCGGTTCAACATAGGGGGCAGCAGTTCCCATTCGCATACCTCAGCAAAGGCCCGTTTGGACAACAGCACCCTCTCCTGTACACTGGTCTTTTCATACATCGCTGCTCCACACATCTGACGAGTAGCACATACAAAGCTAAGAATGCCAAGTCCATTGCATGCTTCTATGGAGAAAAAAACAACAATGAAGCAATGAATCAACGCTGCAAAACAATCCCTATACATGTTGAGAGGCCAATACTAAAAAGTAATGGAACACGTTGTTTTGTCCAGCCTGTGTTAGCATGAACCTTTCCTCTATGCAAAAGAAAACAACATTAGAAGTATGCAGCCTATAAAGTGACATCAGGGATAAATGGCAAAGAAACACCGATCTGTGCTCATGTGCTAAAACATTCGGAACAATTTTCAGAGCAAAGGTTTTTAGCAAAAGCCTTGATGCCTTTTCTGCAGGGAGCTTATGGTTCACTATGTTTGAAATTAACTACAGTAGTCCCATGCTATTTCGTGGTTCATCTTTCGCGGATTCACGACTTTGCGGATTTTTGAAACCATCTATATAAAATATACTGTATCCTGGATTTGGATCTGCAAGAGATGTCACAGGAATGAGATGACGATACTTGTTACTCAGGCGGCAACATTTTAGATAAGTGCGTTTTTTTGTTTTTTTTTTACAAACGTTTTAGGACAACATGGCAGCAGAGAAGTAAAGTAGTCCAACCTGGATGCAATAGAATCACTAGTTTTCATCTTTTAGCATAAGGATACTTTGCCTCTAAAGACAGATCTGTGGAACTGATGGCTAAGGTGATGTTATCCATAACACCCCCAAAAATATCTTTACTCATTTCAAACATATAAACACACACATATAAACCTGAGACATGACGTTCCTATCCCAAAACATGTAAAAAAATATGCCAACCCACTTCAAAATCCCTGCGGGCTAATTCTGTTAGATCTAAATTATTATTTTGAAGGTTAAATACAGTAGCCTCGGGCCTAGATATGGCATCTGCGGGCCTTGGATGTGACATCTTCGAGTACCGATACCAATGAATTTGAAGCCTAGTCTGGAATTAGGATAGCATTAGCATTCAGTAACCTGATGTTAAGCATGCAACTACATTGTTTAATTTACTACGCTGACAGTTTTCCTACAATTTAATTATTTAAAAAAACCCTCAATATGTCAACGTACCAATAGTATTGCAGTATATCGCAGTGTATCCTATGGCTGCCCTTGTATGGTGATACATATCGTATTGCCGGATTCGGCAGGTATACCGGGCCAAAAACATTTCTTATCCCATTTGAAGTCCAAGAATACTAGATGCAGATCTTGTTTTACCGAGTTAATATATGAGACTGATCATTTTTATATATGATAACGTGCTGACTATGTTCTATTTCTCTTTTCTACCTCTACCCCCAGATACTCCAAAAGTCAGCCTTTCAGAAAACTGTCACGGGCTGGTCAAAATAGATGGCATAGAAGTGTGTAACAGTTTCTGGAACATGGAGATGTCACACATGGTTTGCCAGGAACAAAATTGCAGCAATGCTATTACTCCCACTAAAACCATAGGTGCGAAATCTAATGCTGACTACTACCATTCTTACCATTTCCATCATGAGCTTGGCCAGTGTTGGAGGGTAACGGGAATGTGTGGTCCTGGGAAAGAGCTGGTGTCCGTTAACTGCATCGGTAAGACTAAAACACATCTCCATTTTGTACAGTAAGCTTCTAGATGACAATTAGTGCAGGTATCTACGCCTGTTGTTGAGAAAATATTTTTTTTTATGTTCAAAATAAACATATAAATAGATGAGCTAGCGCTGTCAATCAATTGTAATCAAAAATCAAAAAATTGTAATCAGATTAATCATCGAATAGCTATGGAAATGTTTTAACAAGAAATGTCCGATATATCGGCCAACCGATATTAATGGACAATATTAGCTTAATTATGTAATATCGGTGAGAATCAGTATCGGTTTTTCCTCCGATAATGAAATCCCGAAGACGCAATGTCTGGGTTTGGTGTGACCTAAAATAATTCTGAAGGTAAAGTGAAACTATTATTTGTATTCTGCACAGTATTGTCATTGTGACACAGCAATGAAATGTTTACTCCGCCTTTAACCCATACAGCTGCGTATATATCGGTATTGGTTGATATCGTAATCGGAAATGAAGTGTTTGGACAATATCGACATTGGATGTGTTTGGTTTTGTTTCTATCCAAGCAATCCCCGTTGCTGTCGGTGTTACTAAATTGTTTCAGTTTCAGTTATTGTAAACACTTTTCTTTCTGGGTTCTGTTTGGTTCAGAACTGACCAACGATGTGGGGGCCAGCTCAAGATCAGTTATGGAGATAAGTTGGAGATAAGAGAGTCTGTCCGATGGATTTCTCCTCAAAGACAAGCGGTAATCTTTGTCGTGCACTTAACTGCCACGGTCACGGTCACAACCAAACCTTAAGAACCAGGGAGAGCACAGAGAAGGTAAATATCATGCTGGTGATAATGGGTGTTAACATGGTGTTGATTATGATCCTTCCTTAAAATTACACATTGTATTCTATTCAGAATACCTGCAATATGTTTTTAATTCTGGGTAGTATTGGTTTTCCTGGAGATAATTTGTTAAACCATAAATTGTCTGCTTATGCGTATTTAAGAAATCTACAATAATAGAATGCAATAATTACTTAATCTAAAATTTTAATATAATTGGTTTCCATATGTAAACTACAGTGGAACCTCGGGATACCAGCACAATCCGTTCTAGGACCGAGCTCTTAACTCGATGTACTCGTATCTTAAATGATTTTTTTCCCATAAGAAATAACACATACAAAAAAAATAAAAATTACGTTCCGGCCCTTTAAAAAAACTCCCTTATTAGTGCTAATAAAAATGGGAAAAAACAGTTTTTAATTGCTATAGAGACATAGACACATAAAAAAAATAGTATATAAGGATTCCTGTGATGAGTTCTTATCTCCGAGAGAAACGATACAGTAGCGGCTAATGGCGGCATGTGCGAAGGAGGAAGGGAGGGAAGAGAGTTGGCCCGTACGTAGACACTTGATTCTGTAGCGTACCTTAGATGTACACTACGCAAATGACATAAACTTAGAATTAGCTTAATGTAATTATGTAATTATTTTTTACTTTAGGATGGTACATATCACTACCATCCTAACCACCCACTCTCTGAGGACTCATCACTATTATGAAGAATAATGCACAAAATAGAGAGAAAATCACGTAGATAACGCAAATCGCAAATACTACGTATGTGGAGACGCTCGCATCTCGAGGTTCCACTGTAATTATTGTTATTGTTAGTATCGGTTCTGGTATTTATTATTATATTGTATCATATATTATTAACTGATTTTTTTATAACTTTTTTTTTTATTTTGGGTTTTGGGTTTTGTTGTATACCTGCAATGATCTCGCTTTTCTTGTTGAAGATATGTTTTTGTTGCAGGTGAATTTGGAAATGTCTTTTAAATGCGAACAAAATCACAAAGACATCAGATACTGTGTCACTTCGAAATCGTGTACAGGAGTCAGACCTGCTGAGATCTACTGTAACGGTGATGAAACGACACGCCTTCGCGACGGATGACCTCATAAGTCTTACAGAAAGAGATGATGTTAAAAATGTAAAAATGGTACCAACGCTACAATCAACAACAATGACTTTACACCTGTGTCTCTTTTTAGGGTATGAGTATCTTCACCCTGCCAGTAGTCCGCCATCGACAGCGGGTCATTATGAGTGGCTGGTTTTGCCGATTCTGATCGTTGCATTGATCATTTCAATTTGCATCGTCAAGAAATTCAAAAAAACATCTCTTTCCAAAAGTGAGTCATTCAATCAGTTGACAAGATGAAGGCTAGTAGTAAGCTATTTACGTGAAGTAGTTCACTTCGGTTAGGTTGTAAGCAAAAAAATGAGAAGAGAAAATGTTTTTATGCGGCGCATTCAGTGGAATAGAAATAATGATAGTGGTAACAGCAAATACAGTTAGAATATAAATAGCATCTTAGAGAAAGGTTAAACATAATGTAAATATTTTAAAAAGCTAATAAATATACCTTCATATTATTTTAATTTCTTCTGGTAGTTTTTGCAATGTTCCGCCCTTTAGTTCCTCTGCCACTGGAGGTCAGTGTTTCTGGATATTAAGAATACTTCACAGTACAACAGAACAACCCAGTAAGATGGTGGTGGTTAAAATAAATGCCCACTGCTGTATTTTTCATTCAAGAAGAGAAAGTGCTGTCAAGGAAGGCAGCAGAGATCGAAAGTGGAGATTATGAAGAAGTCCACAGTGACGCAAACGAAATGGAGGAGTTGGACAAAAGAAGTGAGTGATAAACGTTCAACCTTATTTTTATTTGTTTTAGAGTAAATGTTAATTTCTCTCATCTTGGCTACGAAGAGAGCGTATTGGTGAATTACGGTAGTTCACGATGTGTCTGTTTAACCTGATCATGCAGCGTCAAGATCACCGACTGAGAGTCTTACAGCCGAACAAGCTCGCGGCTCCCCCTCTTTGACCAACGGTAAAGAAGCCAAGGCCCAGCCACTGAACTCAGAGCATTTAGAGGGTAAGTGAAATACTCTACTGATATACTGAGAATCGGATGCTTTTCGTATAAGCTAAGGCACGCAGGATGACTTTTCAAAACTATTATTTGAAACCCACGGCCTCTGCAACACTTTAAAATCCACTAAATATTTTTAAAGAATAAAAAAGTCACAGTAGTTGTTGCCCAACCCATACACAAAGTAGGACTGGGAGTTTAGAACTAGGCCAGTGAGCTAAAACCTGATCATGAAGCATGCCAAAAAAACATACCTTGAAGTGATCTTTGACCTACCCTTTAAGGTACTCGTTAAGAAAGGAAAGCAAAGGCTAAAGTCCAGGGACAGCCTGGCTTTGCAAACTTGCCGGTTCAACATAGGGGGCAGCAGTTCCCATTCGCATACCTCAGCAAAGGCCCGTTTGGACAACAGCACCCTCTCCTGTACACTGGTCTTTTCATACATCGCTGCTCCACACATCTGACGAGTAGCACATACAAAGCTAAGAATGCCAAGTCCATTGCATGCTTCTATGGAGAAAAAAACAACAATGAAGCAATGAATCAACGCTGCAAAACAATCCCTATACATGTTGAGAGGCCAATACTAAAAAGTAATGGAACACGTTGTTTTGTCCAGCCTGTGTTAGCATGAACCTTTCCTCTATGCAAAAGAAAACAACATTAGAAGTATGCAGCCTATAAAGTGACATCAGGGATAAATGGCAAAGAAACACCGATCTGTGCTCATGTGCTAAAACATTCGGAACAATTTTCAGAGCAAAGGTTTTTAGCAAAAGCCTTGATGCCTTTTCTGCAGGGAGCTTATGGTTCACTATGTTTGAAATTAACTACAGTAGTCCCATGCTATTTCGTGGTTCATCTTTCGCGGATTCACGACTTTGCGGATTTTTGAAACCATCTATATAAAATATACTGTATCCTGGATTTGGATCTGCAAGAGATGTCACAGGAATGAGATGACGATACTTGTTACTCAGGCGGCAACATTTTAGATAAGTGCGTTTTTTTGTTTTTTTTTTACAAACGTTTTAGGACAACATGGCAGCAGAGAAGTAAAGTAGTCCAACCTGGATGCAATAGAATCACTAGTTTTCATCTTTTAGCATAAGGATACTTTGCCTCTAAAGACAGATCTGTGGAACTGATGGCTAAGGTGATGTTATCCATAACACCCCCAAAAATATCTTTACTCATTTCAAACATATAAACACACACATATAAACCTGAGACATGACGTTCCTATCCCAAAACATGTAAAAAAATATGCCAACCCACTTCAAAATCCCTGCGGGCTAATTCTGTTAGATCTAAATTATTATTTTGAAGGTTAAATACAGTAGCCTCGGGCCTAGATATGGCATCTGCGGGCCTTGGATGTGACATCTTCGAGTACCGATACCAATGAATTTGAAGCCTAGTCTGGAATTAGGATAGCATTAGCATTCAGTAACCTGATGTTAAGCATGCAACTACATTGTTTAATTTACTACGCTGACAGTTTTCCTACAATTTAATTATTTAAAAAAACCCTCAATATGTCAACGTACCAATAGTATTGCAGTATATCGCAGTGTATCCTATGGCTGCCCTTGTATGGTGATACATATCGTATTGCCGGATTCGGCAGGTATACCGGGCCAAAAACATTTCTTATCCCATTTGAAGTCCAAGAATACTAGATGCAGATCTTGTTTTACCGAGTTAATATATGAGACTGATCATTTTTATATATGATAACGTGCTGACTATGTTCTATTTCTCTTTTCTACCTCTACCCCCAGATACTCCAAAAGTCAGCCTTTCAGAAAACTGTCACGGGCTGGTCAAAATAGATGGCATAGAAGTGTGTAACAGTTTCTGGAACATGGAGATGTCACACATGGTTTGCCAGGAACAAAATTGCAGCAATGCTATTACTCCCACTAAAACCATAGGTGCGAAATCTAATGCTGACTACTACCATTCTTACCATTTCCATCATGAGCTTGGCCAGTGTTGGAGGGTAACGGGAATGTGTGGTCCTGGGAAAGAGCTGGTGTCCGTTAACTGCATCGGTAAGACTAAAACACATCTCCATTTTGTACAGTAAGCTTCTAGATGACAATTAGTGCAGGTATCTACGCCTGTTGTTGAGAAAATATTTTTTTTTATGTTCAAAATAAACATATAAATAGATGAGCTAGCGCTGTCAATCAATTGTAATCAAAAATCAAAAAATTGTAATCAGATTAATCATCGAATAGCTATGGAAATGTTTTAACAAGAAATGTCCGATATATCGGCCAACCGATATTAATGGACAATATTAGCTTAATTATGTAATATCGGTGAGAATCAGTATCGGTTTTTCCTCCGATAATGAAATCCCGAAGACGCAATGTCTGGGTTTGGTGTGACCTAAAATAATTCTGAAGGTAAAGTGAAACTATTATTTGTATTCTGCACAGTATTGTCATTGTGACACAGCAATGAAATGTTTACTCCGCCTTTAACCCATACAGCTGCGTATATATCGGTATTGGTTGATATCGTAATCGGAAATGAAGTGTTTGGACAATATCGACATTGGATGTGTTTGGTTTTGTTTCTATCCAAGCAATCCCCGTTGCTGTCGGTGTTACTAAATTGTTTCAGTTTCAGTTATTGTAAACACTTTTCTTTCTGGGTTCTGTTTGGTTCAGAACTGACCAACGATGTGGGGGCCAGCTCAAGATCAGTTATGGAGATAAGTTGGAGATAAGAGAGTCTGTCCGACCCCCTCTCCCCGCCCCCCCCCCCCCCCTGTCAAATTTTATGATCCGATGTGGCCCGTGAATTAAAAAGTTTGCCCATGCCTGATCTAAATGAAAGGCCCCATCGACGCTACCGCTCTGGTCTCTGTAGCGGTACTGCAGCCGTGTAAATAACCTTGATGTGACTGGGTTGCCACAAGATAATCACAGCTGCAAATTTAGCACAGTGATAATTGAACACAAGCGTCATTATGTGAAACACTTGAGGCCCTTCGACATGGGTTGCCATCTGTAACGACGTGCGAGAGAAACCCAGTGAGGCTGTCAAGCTAACACCAGTACGTATCAATGTAATGTGCGAGTAACGAACTTCACTACTGTACTACCTGCTTTCACAGACCACCAATCATCTCTGGCCAGAGCCAACACACACGCTGACTTTCTTCCCAACAGGAACTTCTGTGAATGGCTTTGGAAACAGCTCAGATGTTGAGTATCAAACTGCATGTTTTATTTGTTACATATAGTTTGATGCACAGCACTACGAGCCGTTTTCTTCACACACTTCCGCAAGCAGTTTATAGAAGCTGAACACTGTCGCAGGCCACTGTTTATGGCAGGGGTGTCAAACTCAACTGGAAGACTGTATAGATCAGGGGTCACCAACCCCCGGTCCATGGACCAGTACCAGTCCATAGGTCATTTGGTACCGGGCCGCAGTGGGACACAATGAAAAAATTTACTTAATGTAAACTGATTTACTTCATTCAAGGAAAGTCCAGGCAAGGCAATATTTTAAAATAATACATCATTCAGACTCTGATCCAAACAGAATAGAGTCTAAAAGATGTTTTATTTTGAAAATGTAATGATCCTTCAATGCTCAGCACCTTGGTACAGGTCTGTACTAACGGGTGGTACTGGCTGACCAGTCCTTGGAACAAAAAGATAGGTCACCGCTGGTATAGATGTAACTACTCCATTACAGACTAATACATGTTTCTGCAATTGATTATTATTTCATTGATGATAAAAAAAATTTAATTATTTAGGTTAAGAAACTCTGCTGCATGGACTTTACTTAATGCTTTTTAAGCTCCCACGGGCCACACAACGCAGCTCGGCGGGCTGCATTTGGCCCCCGGGCCTTGAGTTTGACACATATGATTTATGGTAACAGCTAAATGTGTGTGTTGTAGTGGTGTATTCTCCGAGTCGACCGGTCAATTCATTGGTCGATACGTTCTGGCTTGACCAAAATTCTGATTGGTTGATATTTTGACATGTACCTGAAGTGCTAATGGGTGTTTTTTAGAACACCACTGTTTCACAGGTAACACTTTATCTTCAGAAGAGCCCCCCCGTGTTTTCTACCATGTCAAAGATATCGTCAGGGTGAGAGCATTTAAAATAAATACATCGGAAAACATATCACAGCTTGATAACAAACATGACATATCACCTTAAATCGTCAAGCTATCTACTTGGATTGTAGTTAGCTTGGAACTGTGACACAGCGCCCCCATGCGCACAATGGAATGTGACCTCTGGATTTTACATCACCATCACCAAACTAACCAGGTCTGGTTTTATCACAGTCTTTTATATAAGGAAACAGACTCACTTCAGCTAGCACAGGCTAACGAGCGATCAGGAAAAACAACAGGCAAGGATCGTAGTCAGGAACAGAAGACTGGTGGGTTTACCTGGACAGAGACACGACAGAGGTCAAAGGTAGGTCAGGTCAATATCTGAAGCCATTAGGAAATGCTGGAAAGTCTGCATGGGCGCAATGACAATCTGACAAGGAGTGTAGCTGTATGTGTCCTGGGTGGAGCAGGTGGAAGCAGTTATGCTGATTAGGGGCCGTGTCTGCAGGAGTGATTGAGCAGAGGTGGAACTTTTCACTGCAATGGAGCAGACTGACATGGTGAGCAGGTGAGAGGAGTTTACATTGATGAAGGAGTGTGGCCGCAGAAGTCTGTTAATCACACAGCACAACGACGGACCGCGCTGGATGCTAAACCTCCTCTATTTTTCAACTTTTTAAATTTGACTTCCACACTGATCTTGATCTGGTTCGTTCGATAAATCGCTTTATTTCTTATTGTGGAATTTCTTTTTGTGTTTAAGAGCAAAGGTTTTTAGCCGTGTTCAGTCTCACTCTGTGGGACGATAAGCACAGAGTAAAATGGTGGCAAACAATTGTCTAAATATTTTTTAACAGTTCTTGTGCTGATGTCATCAGTTTACATATTTAGATATTTTCAGAAATTGTCCACTAAAATAATGCAAAATAATTCGGTAAAAAAAACTACTAGTCTTTATGGTTGTTTGTAATAATTTTGGGCAGACAAAATTAATTATACATTTAT
>NW_007585191.1:15762-19551 GCF_000523025.1 Cynoglossus semilaevis | reverse complement strand
GTCAAAGACGATGCGCGCCCGTTACACTTGTCTGTCGTAATACAGTCTAGGGAGGGTTGATAACTGTGTGTGTGTGTGTGTGTGGGGGGGGGGGGGGGGTAAATACATACGTAATTACATACGTTAATAACATAATAGCGATCTCCCCTATACTTTGCGATTTTTTCGATTTCGCACTGGGTCTTGGAATGCAATTAAAGTATCTTAGTAACTTTTATTTAAGGTAATTTCTTTAGTTCTCGAGTGGATTTTTTAAGTGAGTACTATTACTTTTACATGAGAAAAAATTAAGCAAATTAAGGATACTTTTACTTAATTAAATTTCTTTAGTACTTTTTCCACCTCTGCAGATTAGTTAGGGCAGGTTTCGATTATGGTCGCATAACTTTAGGATTCGGATTAGGATTAGGCCTATAAAACTGTAATTTCTTCATTTCCAGGTAGCTGACACTGATCAACTGAAAGGTTTGACCAAACACCTTTCGTAAACTTCCATAAATGATTTTTAACAGCTGCTTCTACTTAGTGCTAATCATAACACACACGCACACCCACAGCCTTGACCTCCCCTGTCGTCAGACTGAAAACACAAACTGGACATTCCACTTGGTCTGATTTCAGAGATTATTCCTGCAAGGTTTCGTCAAATTCACTAAAACAAACACGGTCGGAGTTTTCTAACATCCATCAGATGATTTTTTTTTCCCCACTGTGGCAACCAGAGTTTGAAACCCGACGCCAGACAAGTGATTGCCCAATCAGACGTCAGTTTACCCTCCTCCCATTGTATTTCTGTTAATGAGTTTAAATAAGATGAATAACAATAACAAGATAAGAAAATAACAGGTGATAAGAATAAACATATTTAGATATTAGTCTAAGAGATTTTCCCACTTTTCAGTTCAAATGTGTTTGAAATTAAATTTAAAAAAAAAACAAACACTTGTGTCTAATTGGTTTTGAGAGATTGACCTTTCACCTACTTAATATCACTGACCGCTGCCAAATATGGAAATTCCACCAAAAAACAAAACATTCCTTCCAGTCACTCTATTATGGACCTGGAGAAATGGTTTACATCCTGATCTTCACACTGTCTTTTACATTTGACAAATCAAAAATATCTGCATGTAAAAATGATGATGCATGTACAAATACACACGTGGACAAAATTGTTGGTACCCCTCAGTTAAAGAAGGGAAAACCCACAATTCTCACTGAAATCACTTGAAACTTACAAAAGTAACAATAAATAAAAATTTATTGAAAATTAAATAATCAAAATTAGCCATTACTTTTGAATTGTTGATTAACATAATTATTTAAAAAAAACAAACTAATGAAACAGGCCTGGACAAAAATGATGGTACCTCTATAAAAGATTGAAAACTATTTGACCAGAGTGACATGATTAACTCAGGTGTGTCCTTCAATTGACATCACAGGTGTTTCCAAACTCATAATCAGTCAGTCTGCCTATTTAAAGGTAGACAAGTAGTCACTCTGCTGTTTGGTGAAAAGGTGTGTACCACACTGAACATGGACAACAGAAAGCGAAGGAGAGAATTGTCCCAGGACATACGAAAAAAAATTATAGACAAACATCTTAAAGGTAAAGGCTATAAGACCATCTCTAAACAGCTTGAAGTTCCTGTGACAACAGTGCCTCATATTATTCAGAAGTTCAAGACCCAGGGGACAGTAGCCAACCTCCCTGGACGTGGCCGCAAGAGGAAAATTGATGACAAATTGAAGAGACGGATCGTTCGAATTGTATCCAAAGAGCCCAGAACAACCTCCAAAGAAATTAAAGGTGAACTCCAAGGCCAAGCAGTGGTGTCCTCCTTGGTCGTCTCCCATGAAGTCCACTTTGGCTCAAACAACGACGAATGGTGCGATCTGACACTGATGTACCTTGGCCTTGGAGTTCACCTTTAATTTCTTTGGAGGTTGTTCTGGGCTCTTTGGATACAATTCGAACGATCCGTCTCTTCAATTTGTCATCAATTTTCCTCTTGCGGCCACGTCCAGGGAGGTTGGCTACTGTCCCATGGGTCTTGAACTTCTGAATAATATGAGGCACTGTTGTCACAGGAACTTCAAGCTGTTTAGAGATGGTCTTATAGCCTTTACCTTTAAGATGTTTGTCTATAATTTTTTTTCGTATGTCCTGGGACAATTCTCTCCTTCGCTTTCTGTTGTCCATGTTCAGTGTGGTACACACCTTTTCACCAAACAGCAGAGTGACTACTTGTCTACCTTTAAATAGGCAGACTGACTGATTATGAGTTTGGAAACACCTGTGATGTCAATTGAAGGACACACCTGAGTTAATCATGTCACTCTGGTCAAATAGTTTTCAATCTTTTATAGAGGTACCATCATTTTTGTCCAGGCCTGTTTCATTAGTTTGTTTTTTTAAATAATTATGTTAATCAACAATTCAAAAGTGATGGCTGATTTTGATTATTTAATTTTCAATACATTTTTATTTATTGTTACTTTTCTAAGTTTCAAGTGATTTCAGTGAGAATTGTGGGTTTTCCCTTCTTTAACTGAGGGGTACCAACAATTTTGTCCACGTGTGTATGTAGCTACGTGGTAATTTGTGCCTAAAATTCAGAATTTTTTTTTTTTGAAGGTCAACAACTGATTAAAGGCAATGTACTATACTAGTCCTAAAAAAAACTTACCAATATGATTAATAATAATAAAATATGAGTTTTTTAATTCTTAAAATTCTGAAAAAAAATTCTGCAAATTCACCTGTTTATAGTTTTTTTTTTTTTTACAGATATTCTGAAACGCACTTTGTCTATAATTTATTTTTCCTTCTCCAGTTGACAAAGAGCAAAATATTTTTTCTCCATTTTCATCGTTTTTATTTTAAGGCAAATGAGGCCAGTTTTAGTCATTTTTAAGAGACTTTAATTTTTGGAGATTTGTTCAGGAACTTGTTTGATCTGTGATCAAAAGTTGGCGTACCAAAAAAGTATATTTTGTCTGAATTTTAACCACGTAAATAGACATATCTAAGTATTTAAGGCAAATTAGTGTATTTTTAGTCATTTTTGAGAAACTTTTATTTTTGGAGATTTGTCAAGAAACTTATTGCTATACTGTAGTATTTTACTGTGATCAAAAGTTGGCATATCAAAAAAGTATATTTTTTCTGAAATTCTAACAACAGAAATGGACATAGCTAAGTATTTTAAGGCAAATGAGTGCATTTTTAGTCATTTTTGAGAAACTTATTGTCGGAGATTTATTCAGGAACTTATTGGTATAGTCTAAATGCCCTAATTTGTTGAGAAACATGCAGGGAATCGTGTCTATGAAGATTCTCAGTCATCCAGAATACGATCAAGGTTGAAGAGTTCTGTTCGGGAACTGGACATGAAGTTTTCAAATATATTTACTGTACATTTTGACAAAAAAAAAATTTTCTCTTATTGAGGGGACATTGTTCAGGTCTTCACTGAGTGAAAAGATTGTCTGAGGTTAAGATTGAGTTCAGAGTTAGGATTAGAATTCAAATCCAATAAATAAATACATTAAAGTTAGATAAGAGTTGGGTGGCTTTTTTTTCAAACACTCCACAACACTTGATCTAAATTCTTAACTTAATTCTAATCCAAACTCCAAAATAAATATCGAACCTCAAACCCCCATCTCACACAGTGTCGACGTAAAAAAAAGGCAAATTTAAACATATATTATCACCATTTTACGTTACATTGAAATCATATTAAGACGTTTTATATATATATTTATATATATATATATATA
>NW_007585191.1:0-13440 GCF_000523025.1 Cynoglossus semilaevis | reverse complement strand
GTTGCCTAATAATTATGCACAGTAATAATAACCTGCACACACAGATATCCTCCTAAAATAGCTAAAACTAAAAAAGCCCCACTCCAACTCCCCAAAATATTCAGCTTTGATATTGAGTCTTTTGGGTTCATTAAGAACATGGTTGTTGTTCAATAATAAAATTAATCCTCAAAAATACAACTTGCCTAATAATTCTGCACTCCCTGTATATTATCACCATTTTACGTTACATTGAAATTATATTAAGACATGTTTTATATATATATTTAAAGCACTGTACCATATACATACATACATATATATTATAGTTGGTAATTATTAAATCCTATTTGATGAAGATTGAGTTTTATTTCTGTTAAAAACATTAAAACCTGATATTCATAACTTTTTCTAAAATCAAATACTTTAAACAACCTGTGGAATATTTCATAAATGGTCATTTTTCTTGTATAATTAAAAATAATAACAGCTGTTATAAATATATTTATATATATATGTTTAAATATATATTTATATTTCTGTATTACTTGCTGTTGCTGTACGACTGCTTTAAACGTTACTTCACCAATGCTGCAGAAAAAACAAAAATATTTTCCTTATTGTCAGTAAATATATTTATTCCATAATTTAAACTGAAAACCAGATAATCGTCTATTTTTACGCTAAGTTCTAATCTAAGTGTAAACGCAGAAGTAAAATACACAAGGTACTACTGTTTACAAGGTACTTTTTATATTTTAAAAACATTCACCAGGTTAAATGTAGGTTTTGCAGTGAAAAAATTCGTTATTATAATTAAATTAATATTTTCTCCATCAGTTTAAAAACAAACAGTCAGTTCATGTCAGTCTAAAATAATTTATTCCACATGAACAGATCGCAGTCACAGTTAATGGAAAAAATAAATTCTTAAAATAAATAAAATCTCACAGCGGCTCTGATTGTGATTTAGCTGACGCTGCAGCGCCACCTGCTGTCAAGTAAAACATACCACCGGCCTCTCAAAGATCAATTTCAACAAGTCTGAAGGATTTAAAACATTGTCGGGATTTTACATCAACACAGGCTGGAAAAAAAAAATTAATTTGACATGAATTAACGTTTCAATCACACTATCAGTCAGAAGAAAAATAATAGGTTCATATTTTTAAGTCCAATGCTAAAATTGTTAAACTATACAACGGCATGAAAAACAATATAAAAATATAAAAACGTTATATTTTACCTATATTTACTTTATTACTCTCTGCTCTCATTCATATTTACATCGAGTCCAATCCAAAAATAATGAAACAAATATATAAATATACATATAAAAGAAATGAAAAATTCAGAAAGAAAAATGTAACAGGTGAATTTGAAGGGTTAAACCGTGGTTTTTATCTCACAATCGTCTCGACATAATTTTAGTTTTATTGCATATTTCATGTATTTTTAGGCATTTTTTTGGTCAGAGTTAAGGTGAAAACAACAACGTTTTAATATTTAAAATGTCATCAGCGTTGTTTTTATTTCAAAGGTTAAATTTCATTAAATTATATTTTGTAAATTCATTTTCTTGTAAATTAATCTTTTTTAATTAATCTCTGGTTAAAAAAGATTTTAAAAAAAAACATCATTTTGAAGTGTCCACATCTTCTGGAAACACTAAGACGGACCGGAAGTACAGACCTGATCTGAGGTCAGATGTCTTTCCTGTTGAACCATGACATCACAGTTTCACCTGAAGGCTCCACTGGAGGACCAGAATCTGGAGAGTCTGTGACTCAGAGTTTGTCTGGACCGACCATCACCTCCTGGATCTGTTTGTTGAGGTCAATGATGATCCTGTCCTGGTGGGTGTAAACCCCCGTCCTCAGCAGAGTGTCCCTCTCCTCCAGTAAACGGCTCAGCTGGTCCTCGGCACTCTCGTTCAGGTGGGGGACGGGGACGGACACGGCAGAGGCAGCGACACATCTGTCCTGCTGCTTTAATCTGGGGGGAAAATAACGAGTGGGTGGGTCTTGGAACGCAACTACTGGGATAGGACAGGGACTACTGTACATATATACACACACACATATAGATATATACACAACTATATAAACATATATATATATACTTTTTTAAAATTTATCCAATCTGGAATAAAAGACATCGTTTTCAGTCATTTACAGCAAATGTCTTTTTCAGAGTTAAAATTTTTTTCCGACGATCAAAATAGTGGTTTAATCAAATTGTTTCGCTAATCCTGCGTGTTTTCAACCTGAAGAATGTGTGTGTGTGTATATATATAAATATATACATACATGCATATATACGCACATATACATATATACACACATACATACACATATATACATATACACACACACACACATATACACACATATATACATACATATATGCGCACATATACACACATACATACACATACGCACATATACATACACATATATACATATATGCACACATATATACACACATATACGTACACACATACATATATACATACATATATAGATACATATAAACTCAAAGCTGAGTGGCAGAAAAAAAAATTCTTTCCTCTCACCTGTTGAGTTCATTCCTTATTTCGTCCAATTCCTGCTTGTCTTGTTGCCCCGCCTCTTTTTCTCCCGTTGCCAGGTAACGCTGCCTCATGGCCTCTAGCTCCGCCTGCTGTTTCTTTAGGTGCATCATAGTGTTTTCCTGCTCGCGCTGCACAAACACACAAGCACACACAAAAAAAAAAATTCAGGTACGTTTTGGACATCGTCTGAATCTGCTGTGCTTCACAGTGACCACTAGGGCGGGCGGTTTTAGCTGCACAGGCAGCCTGGTGTCATTTGTATCATATACTGTACAAATCAATAATCAATACTGAAAAAAAAATCATATTGTCAATCGGAGGATTTGAACACTGCAGACGTGTTTTATCCAATCACAGAGCAGCTCAAAGTAATAGGGATCTCCTATTGGCTGTTTTGACCAACCAGCTGCCTGTACACGCTTTTCACTGAAAAAAAAAAGTACTTTTACGTATTTATTAGACGCCTTTATCCAAAGCGACTTACAGAGGAGGACTAACGGTATCAAGGATGTGGTTCCTCTGGGAATCGAACCCAGGACTCTCTGCTCTTTGCTTCCGAGGCAGACTTCCTTTGTTTTCGTGTGAATGTTTTCATTAAACGCTCATGAATCTCCATTCCTCCACGTGAGTCCGGCTCCGCGCAGCTCCGCTCTGAGGACGTTTCAAAAACAAACCCCTGACCTTGGTGCTGAAATATCCGCGCTCCGAAGCCAAGTATCCGTTGTTTGCTTTTGTAATTATGCAGTCTGACGTTCGGTAATGAATTTGTCTGGATTCACATTTTCAGAAAAACCTTCCTGAGAAAAATGCTACGCAACGAGTGGAGAATTCACACACGGACCAACGTCAACACCGTGGGAACAGAAAGAAAACATGGAGAAAAAAAAAAGAGTCAAAGTCGTATTTCTCTCATCTGCTCATACCAACAGTGCCTCCGCAGGCTCTGTGTTAATAAATCCTCCGGTGTCTGAGCGGGGGAAAAAAAAAAAAAAAAAAAACCCCCTGCAGCTACACATGACAAGGTTTAGGACCAGTTCGCACAAACCATTCAAACACCTCCGGTCAATTTCGAGTCGACAATGAATCGAATCGTGTTTTCGGGGCGTACAGTACGTGTGGAGAAAGAAACCACAGATCGAACAAACAACATTTTTAGCTATGAGGCAAAAGCAACCAACCGCTGCTCCAACATGCTGACCGACAAATACGATGTGAGAGGAACAACGGCACGCAGAACGTCCTGTTTCTGGGACAGCATCGCAATGAGTTCTCACACTGGAACCGACTGATAATTAATAGAAAAACAGTTAAACGACATGTCCCCGTGCACGCACACGCACACACACACTCCATTTTTTCCCAAAGTCAGGATCGCAACCCTCAAGTGGGTCGCAAGAGGTTTTTTTGGGGGGTCGTTTTGCATCATGTTTCACAGGAGTTTAGGAATAATGTCTATTGACTTGGGTTGCGAAGGTTTTTAAAATATGGGTCCCCAGAAAAAAAAATTCTGGGGAAACACTGCCTTACCCTAACTTAAACCACACACACATACAGTATATACACATATATACATATATATACACATACATATATATCTATATATGTATACATAGGTGTATACATATATACATATATACACATATATACATACATATATACACATATACATACATATATATACACATATACACACATATACATACATATACATATATACACATACATATATACATATATACATACATATATACATATACATACATATATACATATACTATATATATATATGCTAATCCTTCAACTCCTTTATGATCCTCAAAATACAGTCACACTCAGTTTGGATCTAAAAATGTCCCCATGAGGGGACCAAAAAATTGGTATTATCCAAAAGCTACTTCACTGTACCAGGCACACACACACAGAGCTTCCACTTTCACACGTCTGATCTCCTCACCTCCTGACAGAGAAAAAACACCAGAAAACACACAATCTCTCATGAACACATCATTCACACGTGTACACACACACACATCCACAGATGGTGTGTTGACACAGCCCAGCTCTGTGGACCATTAGCCGTCTGTATTTCAGGCCGTTTTCGGGCTAATTACTATAAAAACAAACAGACTAAACATTTTCTCACACACACACACACACACTCATCTCCAGCACGAGATTAAAAACCTGCGCCGACACAAAGAAACTGCTCTGCTCCACTGTACGATGTTCATCGATCTGCGGTTTCTTTTTTGTTTGTTTTTTTTTACCCGATGGTTCGTGTTGACATAATGCGGAAATTTTTTTACAATTTCACAAATCACTGCGATGGACATTTAAATATCACAAAAAAAATTGGTTTAAAAATATATATCGCCATGTCTATAGTATTGCAATATATCGCAATATATCATATCGCTGCCCTTGTGTCGTGATACATATTGTATCGCGAGTTTCTAGCTAGTACACACTCCTAATAAGGTATGTACCATACACGTATACATGTACCAAGAGTTGTACCTGTTTAAAGCGGGCCAGTTCTTTCAGGGCTCGTCCCCACTGCTGCTTGTAGTGGAGCTTGGACTTGGAGGTGGACTCCAGCTTCCTCTCCAGTTCCACTTTAACAAACACGACAACATTTTTACTTACAGTTATCGGATAACAGGTTTTTATACTCACAAAATGTGTTAACAGTTCAATCAAATATACCGTATTTTCCAGACTATAAGTCACTCCGGAGTATAAGTCGCACTAGCCTAGCTAGAGTGCCCTCTAGCGGGCGTCAGTGGGAAAATCAGAAACGTGAAATTATATATTTTAATATATAGGTCGCTAATCCAGACAAAGGATAAAAAAAAATGTGCGACTTATAGTCCAGAAAATACTTGTAGTACTCAGCAGTACCACTCAACATCCGTGGTTCACCTTCTCCAGGGTCAGCAGGTTGACCTCTGACTGCAGTCTGAACTCCGGCCTGATGTTCTGCTGTTCCCTGTAGACCTGGAACTCCTTCTCCAGCTGTTTGTACCGCGACTCCCCGTCTAAAATCTGCGCCACGACAAACCAATCACGTCGTCAAAATGTTTGACAACGTTTTTTAAAAGTCACCATCGACGATCCTCCGCCGCCCCCGGGAGGGGGGTTGAGGTGGGCTTCGTACCTGCTGCAGCAGTCGGCTCCTCTCCTCCTCCATCAGTCGAACTTTTTCTCTCTCCAGCGCCACGCGCAGGTCACACTCCTGCTGCAGCCTCCTGCCGCTCTCCTTCAACTCCCTCAGCGAAAGCTCGTGTTCCGCTCTCAGGTCCTTCTGTAACCTCTGAGTCTGGACACACAGACGCAAAAAAAACCCCCACAGTGAAGTACTCAGAAGTACTCACAGACAACATAAATACTTCATTCTGGTGAATCACTGTATATATATATATTTCTCTGCAGAGGTTTTTTTTTTTTTGTGGCTGTGGTTTTATTGTTGCACTGACCCACAGTCAGCCCTGACGACTGTGTTGTTACTGACAGCTTGGTGTGAATGTAAAGGCTGATTCTCATTGGAGCACGGCTTCCAATAACATCAGATGAAATTTGATTTTTTTTTAACATGTTTTAGTACTTTACCACTGTCCTCTGAGGGGGAATTACTCTCTGTTTCTAACCCATCCATGAAACACAGAGACGGACCAGCTGTGGGTCAACCCTTCTCTTCACTGCAGGCTTTGATGAAGACATGACTGGGGTATGACAAAATCTAATTGAAAATTAGATTCTAATTGATTCCGCTTAGTAACGCTCTTGTTTCACGTTCACGGCAAACAAGTGTTTAGCTGGCTAATTGCGCACAGAGAATGTCTTAACGCATAACGTCATTTCCGCTTTGTGACGGAGCGCTCCCTGCGCTCTCGAGCCCGAGCGCGAGCCGCCGGTCGGGGCATGTCACACGCTTCTATCTGTAACAGCAGCGTACACGATAAACAGCCCGGTAACAGTCGCCGTTCTTTTTGCGCTTGATCATGACATTCGTGGTAGAAAGTACGATAGATGGCAAGCGCAAAGGCGACTGCTGTCTGGCTGTTCAATACACGCCGTGCTGTTGTTACAAGCGTGAAGTGCACGAAGCTGGTGTAGCTTAGCCTATCCCCGACAAGGGACGGCGCGCGGGAGCTTGCTGATTGGCTCTTCGGAGGTCCAGTTTCTCCACGGGCCACACTAACAGTATACTTTAATATTAAGGTGCGGGCCACAAAATATTGTACTGCGGGCCGCACTTGGCCCCCGGGCCGCGAGTCTGAGACCCCTGCTCTATAGGATTGAGGTCTGGGCTTTGACTCGGCCACTCCAGAACATTTACCTGGTTCTTTTTTAACCAGTCCTGTGTAGCTTTTGCAGTATGCTTCGGATCATTGTCTTGCTGGAAAATAAATCTTCTCCCAAGCCGTAGTTCTCTTGCAGACTGAATAAGATTGTCCACCAGGATTTGAGTGTATTTTGCAGCGTTCATTCTGCCCTCTATCTTTACAAGCCTTCCAGGTCCGGCTGCTGAGAAACATCCCCACAGCATGATGCTACCACCACCATGCTTAACAGTGGGGATGGTGTGTTTTTGGTGATGTGCAGTGTTTGGTTTCCGCCAAACATGACGTCTTGTCTGATGGGCAAAAAGCTCGATTTTGGTCTCATCAGACCAAAGAATCTTCTTCCACTTGACCACGTGCTTTTTGGCAAACTGTAGTCGAGATCTAATATGACTTTTCTTCAACAGTGGCTTTCTCATTGCCACTCTCCCATAAAGCTTTGACCGGTGAAGAACCCGGGCAGCAGTTGCTATATGCACAGTCTCTCCCATCTCAGCAGCTGAAGTTGTAACTCCTTCAGAGTAGTCGTAGGGGTCTTGGTTGCTTCTCTCACTAGTCTCCTACTTAGTTTACGAGGGCGGCCTGATCTAGGCAGATCCACACAAGTGCCATATTCCTTCCATTTCTTGATAATGGATTTCACTGAACTCCGGGGGATGTTCAATGCCTTGGAAATGTGTTTGTATCCATCCCCTGAATTGTACTTCTCAATCACCCTTTCCCTGAGATGCTTGGAGTGTTCTTCTGTCTTCATGGTGTAATTGTCACCAAGAATACTGATCCACCAGTCTGGACCATTCGGACACAGGTGTTTTATACCTCAATCACTTGAAGCACACCCACACCACTCAGGTGATCTTCATTTCACTAATTGTGAGACTATTGGCAAGAATTTGGACCTCTATTGAATTAGACCATTAACTTAAAAAGGGGGTGATTAACTATGCAAACAATTATATTTCTTTATATATTTTTATTTCATTGACATTACTTTGTAGAAATCTGTTTTCACTTTGACATTAAAGAGTTTTTTCCAATAAATGTTTGTGTTAAAAAAGCCAAATTGTATTGACCATGATTGATTTATGAAAGCACTAAAAGGGTAAAACATCCAAGGGGGTGAATACAGTAAACCCTTGTTTTTCGCGGGGGTTACGTTCCAAAAAGAACCCGTGATAGGCAAAATCCGTGAAGTAGAAATCTTTATTTTTTTTACAATTAAATACTCAGAAAAAGAAGAGAAAGAACGAACAAACCATTTTACAGTCTCAACCATTTGTTTCACAAATAAAGTAAAATAAAAGTACTTTAGAAACGTTTCAACAAATAACTTCTGTAATGTACTGTCAAATAATAATTTTAATCATCAACGTGAACAGAAGGCTTCAAATTGCGGAGATTAGCACCGCCCACCGTGAACGGGAGAAAATTAAAAATGATTATGAAAAAAATACAAATTACCTGGTCTTGTTGCGGGCAGTTGCAACCCTTTTTGAATCCTTATTAAAACTTATTGCTGCTGTCTTCCTTATGTTTTTTTCTTCCTTCTTTATGGAACGAACGGAAGATTCATTAATTCCATAATGCCGACCTACAGCCGCATAGCTTTTACCTTCATTTAGCATGTCCAATAGTTTTACTTTATCACCGATAGACAGCATCTTCCGCTGCCTTTTGGTCCCTACCGCAGGTACTTTTGCCGGTCCAGAGCGTTTTGTCGACATTATGGGGTTTGATAAACTCGAAATTGCAAGAGAATTTGCACGTACGTAATGTCAATTTGGCAAGCTGTTTTACGTACGTGTACATATTAAACCGCAACGTTATTGGCGCACAGGTAGAGAAGAAGCGGAGTGACTTTTTAGCCAATCAGAATGCAGAACACAATGCACGATGCAAATCCGTGAAGTAGCGAAACCGTGAAAAGTAAACCGCGTTATAGCAAGGGATCACTGTATACGTATATGTGTATAGACATAAATATATATAGATAGACAGACAGTCAGACAGACAGACCTTCTTCCTGACCACGGCCTCTCTCTCTCTGTCTCTCTTCTTCCACTCCTCAGCCAACGCCTGCATGTGACTCAGCTCCTTCTTCTTTAACTATAAAGAAACGTGTCATCATCATAACGCATCATAAATCCCAGTGAACATAACGGAGCAGAGACCGCCTCCTCCAGCAGAGGGCCGACAGTTCCAGTCAAAGTGTCCTGTGTCCAAGGTTTGTACCTGATCGTCAAACAGGTCCACCTGCTCCTCCTTCCACAGCTCCAGCTCCAAGGCCGCTCGATACTCCATGGTCTCTCTGGGGGCTGTGGGGCCCAGCAGTGGAGCTGGGTGGCAAAGGGCAGGGGCTTTGGGTGACAGAGGGTGAGAGGGCAGTTGTGCGGGGGCAACAGATTCAATCTAAGAGAAAAGAAAGACACATCGTCAGCATAGCAGTGACATTGATGATGTGACCTTAGAGAAAAACAGCATATACATACATAAATACACATATACATATATAAATACACATACACATATACATATATAAATATATATACACACACACATATAAATACACATATACATGTATAAATATATACATACATATATAAATATATATATATATACACACATTTAGCCATATATACACACATGTATATGTACGTATAGTAATATATATGTACTAGTATAAATATATCATTCATATAAGTCACCTGTGAAGAGTCAGTCACAATAACCTCTTTGGCTTTGATCAGACCCAGGTCTTCTAATGTGGCCACATAGGTGACCTCTGCGACCTTCTGAGGTGGACTGAAGGACAGAGACACGTCAGGTAAACAAAGACAAACGAACGCCACCGTTGTCCTCGGTGACAGTTACTCAGAACAAACTCCTACCGCTGTGGTCTGAACACAGGTATTCTGTCCTGGTGCGTTTGTCTCCAGCTCTGTTCTCCCGATGACGTCAGAACTCGTTTCTTCTCGGAGCTCAGCAGGTGAGACAGCTGCACAGAAGCTCGTCCAATCAGCTGGTCCCTGCTGTTAGAGTCTCTGTGCCACAACTCCACCACCAGGGGAACTCTACACAAACACAGGGCTCTCACATACTGCACTGAACACAGTCCTACAGCTCCACCTAGTGACCAAAAAGGGAATTGCTTTACAAAACTTCTTTTACCATTGACTAACCAAAGATTTTATTTTATTTTATTTTGGGATGTCACCGATGACAAACAAACGTGCACTTCCCTCCCTCTGTGACTAGGTGGTGCAAATGTGTCGGTGTGTGTTCCTACCTGTGGAAGGTGTCGTGCGGTAACGTGGCAAAGTCAAAGGCACAGTAGGACTGAGGCAGCGACACCTCAATGTTCCCGTGCAGCTCCACCGGAGGGTTGGTCATGATGAGGGCAGCGCTGCCGAAGAACGGATATGAATACCTGAAAAAAAAACACACAAATACAGAGTACCGTTACTTCAACATGTGAGTATACAGTACCTGTTAGTTAAAGCCTTTGTCGGAGAAAAAAAACTGTTGTTGTATTATTTAAAGCAGGGCTCTCAAAACCGTGGTTCGTGGGTCACTTCCGATCTGCGAACCTTCAACATGTGGCCCGCTCTTACACTAGACTAGAAAAAGACTATTTGTTGTAACATTTATTAATAAAAAAAAATTTGATTAAAGAAAACAGATGTATTTCAGAATTATAAAATAATTTGTAAGGAAACATTATTTTAGGAAAACATATATGGTCCAATCAAAGCCAAAGACATTGTGACGGACTCTTAACAGGTGACTTATATGAATTATATATTTATACGCAGTACATACAGTATATATTTCTATATATGTGGTTTATATTTCTATATACTGTATGTACGTATATACATATATACGTGTTTATATGTATATGTATATATGTACGTATACGCTTGGAGCAGTACATCACGTCACTCCAGCTGTTTAGCTATTTTATTTGAAACATTAGAAATAAAATAAGTTGTTAAATTAAAAAAAAGTTTTGTTCTATTGTTTTGTTCCCTCCGTGCGGCCATTTCGCAGCAGCTAGATGTTTGTGGACACACGTGAGGTGAAGTCTCTCACCTGAGCGTAGCAGCGATGGCGTGCGTCAGGCCGAGGCCTCCCAGGCTCCGCAGGTCCAGAGAGAAGCTGAAGTGATGTGCCGACGGCGGGATGGAAACTTTAGGAGCGGAAACACTCACCGACGACACTCCACCCTCATCTCCTGCCTCCGCATCTGCTGCTGGTTACATGGACACAGACAGGGTCAACGGTTGTCCCGTGGACGTCCGGACTACAGACCTGAAACTTCCCGTCGTGTCAAATTCACCTGGTTCTTTAGAGCGATGAAGTTCCTCAAGTAAACTCTCTGCCTCGCTCTCCGTGTGGGGGTAAGTGGGAGGATAAGGAACTGGAGTAGAAGAGTCGGGAGGTTTGTGGACTGGAGAGATGCCCTGCTGACCACAGGGGGCAGCAGTAGGAGGAGGAGGGACGGAGACTGCATTGACTCCGCCCACATCTTTATTCCCCAAGATCTGAAAAAAAAAAAAGATTGACATGAGATCTTAAATCACTGATATTCTAATAGTGACTTTTCAAATAGTGGCTCAGGGGCCACATGCAGCTCAGACAAAACATCATAGCAGCCCAGTATGTGGTCATTGTAGGAATACAATCAGCACCATCGCCATGAACACAATGATGTATATATCCCATCAAACAACCCACAATGCATCAATTTTATTTATTGTTTTGTCCAGTTTATTAGCCGCAGGAAAAAAAATCAGTTTCATCTGGATTCAAAGTTCTATAGTCGTGAACAGTACTTCACCTGTGCTGGGACCCCCTCTCTTCTAAGCGCAACAGCCACGCCGATGGTGGGCTGCAGGTCGGCGGGCAGAACCGGTAAACTTTGTTTGGTTAGCGTCGGAGGTCTGAGCACAAACACCCCCTCGATCGTCGCTGCCTTGTTTTCCAGATGGACGGGAAGAGCAGAGAGTGCCGACAGAGAGAGGTCGGTGCTGCCCAGAGAGTGGTTCCCACAGCACAGGTGGATCTGAGGACACGGCAGGACCTTTGACGTGATGGCACGATGGAGCAGCGACAACGACGCGGTATAACGCATCACGCCATATTAGACGTCTGAGCCCTGACCTGTAAACTGGGCTGGTGAGACACGAAGGACAGCAGGATCTGTTTCCTGCTGCGGATGCGGACGGAGGCACGCTCCGGCTCAAAGTCAGGACTCAGCAGGTTGTGGAAAGGCTCGCTGGTGATGTCGTTGCCCAGCAACGAGTAGTAGAAGAAGAAGTCTGAACCTTCAGCGGACAGCTTCGTGGTGCTGGGCATCAACTGTGAGGAACGGGGAAAATCAGAGTGTGACCTGACTGTTAGCTGTTAGCTGTCACTGAAATGCATCATGGAAATATCAAATATATAATACAACACTTTTGAATTGAAATTACAAATTAACCAGCCTTTGTAAAGATTACATTATTTCAAAATCTTTTTTTTTTTTAATTTCTAAAACAATGATGGTTGGCAATTGTGTGATAATTTAAAAAAAATATATATATATATATCAAACCTGTTCAAGTTTGGAGGCAAAGGCAATGGTGACGGACAAGATGAACATGTCACTGCAGAGATCAGAAGGTCCAACCTGGTGGTAACCCTGGTCTGGGATCAGTACGGCCTCCAAGGTTTCTGGAAGTAGATCCGTTACAGCAGGAGAACCTGGAAGGAAGTTGTAGTGAGAAGAGATTCAACAAGTACCACAACCACAGCTGTGGAAGTGATCACCTGATATTTGATGACTTGTTTTGTTTGTTTTGGTTGTTGACAATGAGACTAAAGAAAAACATAGAAACCACCGCTGGAGGAGAAGCCGACCTTGTTGAGGTGGAGCCTTCCTGGCCTTGAATCTGTCGGGAGAGGGTTCCGTGGCTTTGCTGTCGTTCTCCAGTGAGACTCCAACGAGAAGTGCGGGCTTCTGTTTCGTGTATTTGCTGCTCAGCAGCGGACACCAGCGAGGCTCCTGGTGCAGAAACACAGAAAACATATTTCATAAGTAGATCAGGATCTACACGTAGATTTCAGAAGAAGTGCTTGTAGAACAAGAGCAATTTCATTTTAAAAAACATCGCTTCCGTAGCGGTTAGCATGCCTGCCTTGGAAGCAGAGAGTATGGGGTTTGATTCCTAACCCTAACCAATGCAACATTTTTTTGTTTTTTAATAATTCAAACTATAGATGTAATTCTATTTTAAGATGCTAATCACTAGTGCTAATGTTAGGCTCGTGTAAGTATTGAGTCAGAAAGTACTATATATGTATATATATATAATGAGATTATATGAGTTTATATGCGTAAATATATATTTATATGATCACTTTAGCCTGGTCATTTAAAAAGTAGCGCCGAAGACAAAAAAAAAGTGTGGACACTCGTGTCTACTAGTTAGTGATGGAAAGACCGACTCTTTTTACTGATCCGAATCTTTGACTCTCGAACAG
>NW_007585190.1:18322-20118 GCF_000523025.1 Cynoglossus semilaevis | reverse complement strand
TGAAAGTGTTCCCAAGAGGTCCAAATACAAAATATATAAAAATATATATATATGTAACAGCATATATTTATACATACATATAAATATATATGTAACAAAATATTTTATACATATATAGAAACATGTATATAATGTATATACATATATATGAAAATACAGTATATTTGTACAGTATATATAAATATTGGATGTAGTCAAAGCAAATAATGTTGTGCTGTTGTGTATGGGAATGAAATGCTAATTAGGAACAGATGCCTGTTGTTGTTGAGCGAGGGACTGAGAACAAGCCTGTATCTGTGAGTGACCATTAGGCTGCGCGTTTGCTCAGCCAGACAAACGCGCAGCCTCGTGGTCACTCACAGATACAGGCTTGTTCTCAGTCCCTCACTCAGCAACAACAGGCATCTGTTGCTAATGAGCTTTTCATTCCTATACACAACAACGCAACACTGTCCTTAATGAGCAATAAAAATTATGACAACGATCGGGGGCGTGAAGTCACATTAGATTCGTACGAATAAAGAGCTGAAGAAAAAGTAAAGGGGAGGTCGTGAAGACAGCTGGATGTGATCTTTGAGCTTGATGAGGGGTCTCACTGCTTGTTTCTCAGATATTCTTATACCCCTGAAATACACAGTCCCACGGAGACATCAGGCTTCGGCAACCACATGGACACAGGGAAATCTAAAAGACTTTTCCGGTGTTCTTCAGTTCCTTGGAGCTAAGTGAACAAAACCGTAAGCTAAAAGGATTTTCTTGGGACAATTATGAGATTTTTTCTCTGACAAAATTGGATTAATCAGACAGAAAAGCCACAAAGAGATTGCCTCGGACCATCTCAAGGAGGATCAGAAGAAATGAAAGAAATCACAACAAAGGGTCTGAATACTTATGACCATGTGATGTTTCAGTTTTTCTTTTTTAATAAATTTGCAAAAACTTCTACATTTCTGTTTTTTCTGTCAAGATGGGGTGCTGAGTGTACATGAATGAGAAATAAAATGAACTTTTTTGATTTTAGCAAATGGCTGCAATGAAACAAAGAGTGACAAATTTAAAGGGGTCTGAATACTTTCCGTACCCACTGTATATGTTCTGTTCTAAATATATTGTCCAATTGCATCTTTACAGAAACACACACTCGAACATGTGCTCTCAGTGTGAGTGCAGTTCTTCCTATGGCTGAGATGTAAAAACACAAAGACCACCTTTAGAGGCAAAGAACAAAAGAGAGATCAATCCACGTAAAGCTGAAAGACTCGGAAAGACCCGCGGAAAAGGGAGGCAGTGCATATTTATGTTATTTGTTTGTGTGCGTATGTGAGTGAAAGTATGTCGGAACAGTTACTGTTAAGACCTGCTAGGATTAGCGCAGTGGAGAGGAGGAGGAGGGTGAAGGAGACAGAGAAGACAGAGAAAGGACAGAAGGAAAATTTTGTGCTCTTTGTTCAACCCTGTAGGCTGCAGAACCAATGACTGTTAGAAATTCCCCAGGAACCGTTTTCAGTGTGTCACTGACGAAACAAAGTACAATTGGTCATACATTAATGTAGTGTATGAAGTGTCTAGAACGTACAACAAAAATGTTTATATGGTGTGAATGGTGGCGCTTTGATCCAGAGGCAGTGTCTCTGTCATTGGTGTGGAACTCCAGGGTTCACCTCCTGGGCAAGATCGAACCAAGGTTAGGGCGGTTGGCGCCTTCTAGTGGACTCATCACCCGCAGGAAGGTTTAGGGGGGGTTGGTACGGTGCAGTGTGATTTGGGTGGAGGTCATAGAGACTGCTGCCCCCGTG
>NW_007585190.1:4057-17378 GCF_000523025.1 Cynoglossus semilaevis | reverse complement strand
GCATCTCTCTTGAGACACTCTAGAAGCACAAGTGACAACAACAAAGGCAAAGACGGTGAGTTCCTAGAGGCTGATTTTTTCGTAGACACCGCTGCAGAGTTCTGCTGATGCTCCCCGGCTCAGTGGTTAAAGAGGGCAGTTCTTCAATAGCTGCACTGTGACTGAAAGGCCGGTGAAGGAACACAGTCTCACTTGTTGAGTACAAATAGAAAGACAATTGTCAACACTCGTTTCTTTTTTCCCCCAGTATGAGTAATGATGTACTGTAATCCCAAATGTTTTTAGGAAACAGGTTCAGGTCACATTTTATGGATCACTGTGAAGATAGCGGGTCCAATGTCAACAAATGTCTTTTTTACATTCGTTTACGTTTAATTTAGAGCGAAGACATGATTAAGTAATTAATCAAATTAATAGGCTGAGTAATGATGTACTGTAATCCCAAATTAATAGGGTTTGTAATAAATCAATCCTAATTAGGGATATCCAATAATATCTGCCCAATATTGGCATAATTATTAGGGATGTCTGATATTAGCATAATTATGTAATATCTGTTAGGATCGTTAGCTGCTTTTCGTCCGATAATGAAAACCCGATAATGCAAAGCCTGGGTTTCGCCAAATGATGTGCCCTCTAAAAATAGTTTTGGGGATAAACAGTTGTATATTAAGGTGAAAGTCACTAGATGGCAGCATTGCAGCAATACAGTGGTTTCTACCGATAAACAAATAAATATTGCCAGGCTTACATCAATATCAGTTGATATCGGGTTTGGACAACATCGGCATATTGGAGATCGACAAAAAATGTATATTTTACGTCCCTGATTTTGATGACTTGCCTTTTCCATAGTGTAGCGGTTAGCACGCCTGCCTCGAAAGTAGAGAGCAGGGAGTACTGGGTTTGATTCCCAGAGGAACCACATGCGTGGTGCTTGCTATGGGCAGTCTATTAGCAGCATATCTGCTGCTAACACAACAATTTCCCAAATATGGGATCAATATAGTACAAATGTATTTATTTATAATTTATTTTATATAACAACAATATTTGACAAATACCACAAAGTTTTTTCATTCAAAATATTGTGTGGCATATGTTTTATGCCTTAATGAATGAACAGATCTACAGGTGCATGTCAAGGTGCTGGTGCATCTTGATTGACAGCTGCAGAAACTTAAAGTCTCTGTGGTCGGCAGAAATTTGTGATGTCAGAATGGGGTCACAGGCCCAAAAAGGGCCTTACATTCACACCTTTAGAGGGTCCAATCAACATAACCCCTTGATGAGTAATTCTTTGGGTGGAGGGCGGAAACTGGATTACTGGGAGATGACCCCCCAATACAGAAAGGCTGACCAGGAATCAAACCGGCAAACCAGTGATCTTCTAACAAAGGCAGGCATTCCACCAACACATCCGAGAGAAAAAAACACACATTTCTACTATTGGTTGATGGTACTACGACAGCAGGCTGGTGGAGTATCGTCAGGCGGTGGGAGGGAGGGAGGGTGTAGCAGAGTGACAGAGGCTCGGGTTCTAAATGAGCCTCTCTGAACCACCGGGGGCTTTGAAGGTAAATCAAAACAGAACAACCAGGCAGAAGCTTCTACATACTTGAATTATTCTGCACAGCCGGCCTGCGATGTGGAACACGTGGAGGAATAAAACAAACAAAAAAACATTGGGACTCAATCGCATCATGAACATGTGTGAACATTCAGGGCTGTGAGAACAAACAGGATCAGTGTCACATCCATGAACGCAAACACATTAAGGATCTAAGACAGTCATTATAACGTCAACAATAACTCTGCTCTATACCCAAATATTCTCTCTCTCTCTCTGTATCCTCACCCTTCATTTTCCCTTTCACTCCTCCATATCTCCCCCTGACTATTTCTATTCCCATCCCTCTCCTCACCCTCTTACAAACGCAGCCCTCCGAAACACAAACGCCGACGTTATCCCGAGGTTGATGGCTGTCACACTTGTGTATTCAGCCTCTTTGAGGAGCCAGTAATGCAAATCTGGGCCTGGTGAATATTCATGCCTGATTTGAGATGGAAAAAAGACCAAGACAAAGGAAACAGGTGGGGAAAAAAAAGAGCGGGAGGCAGGAACAGGCAAAGTGAGAGGTCTGAAAAATGGTGGAGTGTGAGGAGCTGTTGCTGACAACGTGACAGTGCAGACTGGATAAGGGGAATAAACATGCTGAACCACTGAATGACGCTGTGGTGAGAGAAGGGGAGGGGAGGAGGAGCTGAAGTGTGTATAACATTTTTTTATAAGTAAATTTCACAAAAATAGAGGTGTAGATTTTATTCCATAGTAGCGATGTGAGTATCGATTGTGAGATATTGGTTCTATAACATTGATACAGTAATATATTGATTTATCAATACATTGATTCTATGATATTGATATATTGATATCTTGGCTCTATAATATTGATACATTGATATAGTGGTTCTATAATATCAATATATTGCTTATATAATATTAATATATTGATATTTTGGTTCTATCATGTTGATATATTGCTTATATAATATAAATATATTGATATATTGGTTCTATAATATCGATATATTGCTTATATAATATCGATATATTGATATATTGGTTCTGTATATTGATATATTGGTTCAATAATATCAATATATTGATTCTATAATAACGATATATTGATAAATTGGTTCTATAATAGTGGCACCTTGGCCCAGAGGCAATGTCTCTGTTTATTGGTGTGGAACCCCAGGGTTCTGTCAGTGAATGAATTGAGGTAAACGTTTTAACTGCGACCTTCCAGTGGACTCACCACCTGCAGGGAGGTTTAGGGGTGTTGGTGCGGTGCAGTGTGATTTGGGTGGCGGTCGTGGAGGCTGCTGCCCCCGCGACCTGATAACGGATAAGCAAATGAAAGTGGATGGATGGGTTCTATAATTGTGATATATTGCTTATATAATATAATTATATTGATATATTGGTTCCATATATTGGTTCTATAATGTCGATATATCAATAAAGTGATTCTTAATAAATTATTAAATGAAACAGGTGTATGTGTAACTTCTACATTTTTTAGAGTTAATTTGTACATGCAGGTTTTTGTACTGCAGCACATAACCACTGACCAGAAGAGAACAGTGACTCCATTTGTCTCTCAGTCCACTAGCAGCAAATACACTCTGTAGATTACATTGTGTAATATAATTATATAGTAATATCAATTGTGGGGACTAATATGTTTCAAAAATACATATTAAAGTTGTTAAATGTCCAGTATTTGTCATGTGTTTTATTGGATCACAAAGAAGTAAGTGCAAAAAAAGTATTCGGTATCATATCAAATCAAAATGTTTGGTATCGCCCATTACATTTCCATAGTAACAACAGTTGTAAGGCAAGCGCACTAACCGCACTTCCATTGCATTGCCAAATTCTCCACTAGAAAATGAAGAAATACTTCTTTCATTTTTAATTCTTACGAAAAATTCTGAAATAGTTTAACCTATTTTGAGACGTTTTCAGAAATATCAGTTTTTTTAGTTTATTTTTGCTGTCGTTGCTAAATTTTAATTGTCAACTTTAGGTATTTTAGGTATAGTTGATCATAAATGAAGTGTAAAACATTTAGTGCTGGTTTTAAACTTCTCTTCTAAGTTAGAAGCCTGATCCAGCTTTTTTTTAAATTTATTTTTTATCCCATCAGATTGACAGCATTAATATCAGCCTTTATTAGAAACGGCAGACATGAAAAAGCATTTGTGAGTCAGAGGTGGGCGCCCACTCACCAAGACAAAAGTAATGCCAGACCAGGATGATGCTCCACCACCCCATTACCTGGAGAGTCGGTACGGGGAGGAGTGTGTGACATACACACATATGCAGAACATGCATATGAGATGCAAAAACAAAACACTGAACTACGCCAACAGTCACTGACCGTTTGTTTACTTAAGGCTACAGTGAAGTCTCAAAGCCACACAGTTACAAAAACAATCGATTCTGGCGTCTTGCTGACTGAAGGGCAGATGAGGTAAAATCAATGATGGAGCTTTGAGAAATAAAGGCATGCTGGGTAGTCCTGTGTACGGGTGTATGCGCATGTTCGGTACAGCTATATTTGTGGGGACGTTTCAGGACATATGCTGTTGTTTTTGGGGACACAATGGTACAATTTGGATGTCCTGGCTGAGTGAGTATTTTGATGTGTGAGATTGAGTGAGTTAGGATTACGGTAGGGGTGAGATTAGAATTGAGGTCATGAAGAAGCATTGAGCATATATTTGATACATATTTGGTTTGGTTAACATCTAATTGGTTAACAGCTAATCAGGTGTAGCAAATGCCTATGTGAAGTCCTCACAAAAAAAAAAAACAACCAAAAAACATAAAATAAATACACTCTCAGTTTTTCTCACTTTAAAACAACACATGGAAGTAACCACTAAAGGTCAGTTAAGTTTATGTCTAGTTTTAAGGGTATCAAACTTATTAATGCAAGAAATGCAAAAAATTTAAAAACAGGGTTAATATTAAACATATTTAACCGACAAACATACGCAATAAATGTTCATTTTAAGACAAACATACGTACGATAAGTTCTGGTGGGCCACATAGAATGATACGGTAGGCCTTATTTGGTCTGTGGGCCTTGAATTTGACACGTAATCCAAGTGTTTGTGACATACAATACTTGTGTGGAAAGTGAACTACTTGTACTAGTTGCACACTACTGCACCCAACGAAATGTGATCTCTCTATGAACAGTGGGCAGTGTGTGGGGACGGTGCCATGTTCAGAGCACCTCAGTGATAACTTGGCAGCTGGTGGACTCAAACCTGAAGCCTTCTGGACCCAAGTCCGCTTCCTTAACCACAAAGCCTCCACTGCTCCTAATAATTAAAAAAAAAAAAAAAAAAAACTCCCACATAGTGAACTTGGTTTACTGGTCATCTCAAGACTTTTTCAGCCAATAACAAGCTACATAAAGAATCCTAGAATACTTGCCAAGTGATACACTCCTTCAACACTGTAGAACCATGACGAACCATGTGCAAAAAATGCAGATGAACAACAATCATTTCTGTTCTGCTCTCAAAATGCATCAAAATGCAATAAATGTTTAGTGTGATTCGTACAAGTGAGCAGGAAATGGCCAGCAGTGACTTCCTGCGTTTTAGGTTCACATGGGAGGAAAACAAATTCGGCCTCTTGAAACCACGGCCTCTTGAAACCACTTAGTTGAGTTAAAAAATTCTGTTTTCAATGCAGGTTTCAATGCAGGTTGTTTGGCTGCGAGTGACAAAGACTGAGAGCACAATCGGCGCCAAGTCTTTTACCGAGTGCCTCACGCTGATGACATACTCTTTCTTCCTGAGCATGATTACAAATTAAATATCTTCAGCTGGCAGCGGCTGCTGAGTTTACAGTTTTAATTTTCCAATTGAGAGAAAGAAAACGATGCTTAGTAAGTCAAACATTAAATATTTATTGTTCAATCTCCAGCTGTTGGTGGCTGTGGGGGTTGGGGTAGGGTCTAAAGATCGATAAGGTCCAAATGGTCACCGGTGTTGTATGTGGGGACACATTTCTTTGACAGGCAAGAGCACTTGACGTCTCCTCCAGATCTAAGCCTTGACCAGACAGGGCCGCAGCATCACGTCCTCTTTTTTCCCCCTTATTTTTGCGTCTTACTAAAGTTCACATCCTCTAAGTCACCTCTTTCTCTCCATGATTGGAATTCTGTGTTTCCTTCTCTACTTAGATTACTCATGAATATCCATGAGTTTGTTATCTGGCCTGGCTCCTAAAATGTGCTCAATATAAAAATGAGGCAGTGATCAAGCCTAGGGAGCAGTAGAGGGAATTAAAATAAATGAAAAAAAAAAACAAAAAACAAAACAGTTTCTTACCTCAGTGTGAACTGCTCTGTATTTGAATCTGTCCTCATGAAGACACCAAAATACACCGTCTTGCCAAGCCGAACTGGACTAGGTGGAACCAGAACCTCCACATTGTCATCTAGCCTGAGTCGTTCTCCTTTGGCAGAAACTTTTCCCGTTGTCATTACCACAGAACCCAACTTCAGAAAGTCCTGGAGACCACCATCGACTTGGCTGCTCCACTGACCCCCGGGACCCATACCCAACTCTTCAAGAGGCCCAATATTTACACTTTGTTGCTTCCATGGTTCGTTCACAACATGGGGACACTCTTGACCAGTGCCTGCTACTGGTATAACTGAGTAATACACATCCACTGACGGCAGAGAGACTTCTGGAGGCCTTTTTCGTACGTGCGGCAGCATAAACCACGCTGGAGGAATCTCCAGGCAGACAGCGCAAATGCCAGATGGGCCCGACAGTCGGCAGCCAGCCGAGGGCGCTGTTTCACTGGGGTGCCGGCTAGCCACGACTCGGACACATGGTAGAAGGGCGGCAGGAGGTGGGTCAGGCTCATCCCAACGTCGCCCCACTAAATAAAACAGTACCTGAAAACAAATAGCAGGAATTTTGGTCCTCAGAAAATGTTTGAATATAAAAAAACAAATAAACTAATTTCAGAGCACTGGTTTTCCTGCCAAAGCAAAATGTCTATGTCTATGACCTGTTCGGAATACTTCTGTAGAATTGCTTGAGCATAACATCAAATCAGATCATATTTGAAGTATTAGAAATAGAAATATATTGATACCTGTATCCAGGGTCTCGCTGACCCAACTTTGGGAACCACAACTTGACCTTTGATTTTCCAGTTCAAAGTCACCAGATTGGTCGTCTGCAGAACGTGTGGTGGTGGACCCTGAAGCAGCTCCACCGGTATTGGCTGCTCGGTGCTTAGGTTCCTGTAGCTGCAGTTAACACTTGGCAGGTTTCGCGGCGCAGCGATGCCAGGTTCCAGCAGGTGGAGAAAGAAGGGCTCGGTCCGTGATGACAGGCTGCCATTTCTCATCACTTCTTGATTGGCTTCCCGCAGGAAGAAGGCGGAGTCTGCGCCGTTCAACTGGCACTGGACGGGGAGGTATGTGGGCAGTGATGATGGAAAGCGGGGCTGTGTGGAATCCGGCCCTGCCCCTGGTCCACCTACTGCTGCTCCTGTCTGGCTGTCAGACACTAAGGGGAGACAAGGAGAACACAGAAAGGAAAAAGATTACTGAGGACAAGAAACAGAAAATAATTGGTGTGAGGACAAAGTCAAGTGAACTGTGGTGGGCTTACAAAACTTTTCTTTTTCGTAAAACAAATAAACAATATAATACATTTATATTATATTAAATGTATATTTCATACCAGCGATGGCTCAGGACTGGAATCAGTCTGATATTGGTCAACATTAGAGAATGACATATCGTAAAAAAAACAAAAACTGTAGCCTTTATGATCCGATACCTTAGCCCAGTGTTTCCCAAACTTTTTTTCTGGGGACCCAAATATTAAACGTCACAAACCTTCACGACCCAAGTCAATAGGACTCAAGGACTCAAAGACTCAAGGTTCTTTATTGTCATTGCAACACATGTTAGACATGGGATGAACGAAATTAGTTTCCCCGATCCCGGCTCGAGTACAGTGACAGAGGGGAATAGTTCGGCGTAGTGCCAGAGAGAAAGAGAGAGTGAGAAAGTGGCGATTGTGCATAAGTGAAAGAACAACGACAGAACATGAAACAACAGCCAGGGCAACAAGAGCGACGAATGTGGGGACAGTAGTTGTGAGGCCATGAGCAGGCCCACATATTTCCTGTTGTGGGGTGGTTGTGGGGGGAGGGGGGTATTTGGCAGAGTCAATGTGGGGGGACAGGGGTCCACCGGAGTTCAACAGTCTCACAGCTTCAGGGAAGAAGCTGTTCCTCAGTCTGGTGGTCCTGCTTTTGATGCTCCGTAGCCGTCTTCCTGATGGGAGGCGGGCAAACAGAGCATTTACGGGATGGGTGGGGTCTTTCATGATGCAGGAGGCCCGTTTCCTGCATCTGGTGGTGTAGATATCCGTGGTGGTGGGGAGAGTGTGTCCCACGATAGAGTCCTTGATGCGGGCCATGACCAGTCTTTCGAAGCACTTCATGACTATCGGGGTGAGGGCTACCGGCCGATAGTCATTCAGGCCTGTCACTGCCTCTGTACTTCCTCCCTTGACACATGCTCCAGGAGGAGACGACATCCTCACCCGTGGCTTTCTGCTCTGATGATGGCAGAGTTTTGCTCGGTCACAGCTTATACAGTAAAGCTGCTTTTATAAGATTTGTCTTTTTTTATGCAACTGCAATATGTTTTATCCGCACACTCAGACAAAAGGGATTCTTTAATACAATAATTAGGGGTCCCCAACCCCTGGTCCAGGGACAAGTGTTGGTCCGCAGGTCATTTTGTACCAGGCGACAGTGGGACACAGTGAAAAAATGTAGTTCAGTTTTACTAATTTATTTCATTCAAAAAATATCGTTTTACTGAAGATAATTTGTCAATGTTTCAAAACAACAGGTCAAAGGTCATTCTGACTCCGATACTAACAAAAGAAAGTCTAAAAGGCGTTTTATTTTGAAAATGTAATGATCCTTCAACGATGACGTGGTATTACCGGTCCGCAGTAACGGCTGATACCGGCCGACCGTCCTTGGTACAAAAGGGTTGGGGACCACTGCTTTATACAATGCTGATAAAATGTGCAGTATATTCAAAACTCTAACTATTTAAATTGAATTTAAAGCAAACCAGGACTGTAAAACGACTCAAAACTTCAGTGGAAATGTTCCGATACAGAAACAAGAAGACAGAAACAAGAAGACAGAAACTCTGCGAATCTGATCATAATTGGTGTCGTTTCCATTGGCCTGACGATGATCACAACGAATTTTTATGAACCACGTTTTTCACATTTGACATCAAGTGCAGTTATTTACTTCAAATGGAAATGAGGGGAAATGGCTGCAGAAAAAACATTTACCAAAACGTTACAACGACAGCACGGCACATTCCTAAAAAAAATGTCAGTGAGTAAATAAAACAAGCCTTTGTTCAAAGTAAAATGAAGCGTTTCCTTCAGGCCCGGGCCGGGACATGTAGACACAGAGACACAGACACACACAGACAGAGTCACGGTGGATTTGTGTGGAAGTCTGTGTGTATATTTGTGTTGTAGTGTAGCAGAGTGTGAAAATATAATGAGCGTGGGACAACACAGTGTTGTCTGGGGCGAGTCATACTGAGGCGACGTCACAAAAAATAATAGCAGAGAAATAAAGTGATACCTCGGTGCAATGAGAAAAAGAAGGTGGGTTTGGTTACAGTGTGTGGGCACAAGGGGTGAGGTGGGGGTGAGAGAGGTGGCTGAGGTGAAAAGCTATTAGAAATAAAAACATTACAGGAAACAAAGTTAGGGCATGATGGGAAATGAAATGTGGAGAAAATGTGATGCAGTCTTTTGATTATCTCTTTATAATATTTTGATAATTGATATAATTGAACAGTTTTACGTCCGCTAGACTTAAAGAAAAAAAAAAACTTTTCCGGCTGAGAATCCTTCAAGTGTTGCTTTTACTCAAACATTTTTCCTAAAAAACACCACCTGATTCGTCGGATGTTTCTTCTCATGTGTCTTGTTGCATCACCTCATTTGGGTGAGGAGAAAACACCGTCGCCAGCCATCTCCTCTTACCTCGCTTGGCACATTTGTTGCAACAGCTTTTTCAAGGATGAAAACTTAACTTCGACGTGCAGTAATTGCTGCTTTTACTCTGTTACTTCCAGAGCAGTGCACAACCATTAGTCAGAGGAAAATCTAATCATTAAACGTCAAACATCCTGTCCAACTGAAGTAGAACTTAAAAACAATTTTTGGTGTTTTTTTGAGGGGTTTTTTTTTTTGGAGAAAGGCAAATATTTCTAGGCCAACTGTTGAGCAGAAGACCAATCGGCCCTGCTCAAGTAAAAGGCGAGGAAAATCACAGACAGTGCAGCAAAGCAAAATCCATCACAGATGAATTTCCTGGAAAGAATGAAACTCCATTGATCACATTGATGGCACACTATCACCAGGAAGAGCAGGGAAGAGGGACAAAAAGAGATATGGGGGAGATACAGATGGAGTCAGACATGGAGACGGAGACGGCAAGTGGAAAAAACCACAGCAGGACGGGTGAGGAGGATGAGTGATAATGGGGCCAGGTTGGGAGAGTGGAGGGATGGGCTTTCTATTTCTGAACAGAGAATTCATCAGGACTTTACTCCGGTGGTCTCTCTCCCTTCCTCGTCTCCTCATCTCCCAGGACTGCCCTCGTCTCTGCCTCCCTCTCCATCTTGCACCACCCATGTTCTCTGCGCTGTAGTTAGGACATTTTTTTTATTTTTGGCTTTTAATTTATGACTTTAGCCAGTACTTTCTGTTTGAAGTTCACGTCCCAGCGTGAAAACTGCAGACAGGTAATACAGTGCCATCGTTGAAGGTCAATACATTTTCAAAATAAAACATCTTTTAGACTGAAAACAGTACCAGGCCCGGTACCAAATGGCCTGTGGACCGACTCTGGTCCCTGGACCGGAGGTTGGGGACCCCTGCTGTGTGTAACTGGCTTCAACAAAACATCAGCGCAAAACACTCACTGCCACCGTGTCATGGAAATAAATGTTCCTTCACTCAATGTTCATGTGGCCATTTAGCAAACTCTGCCTTATACTCGGTATTTTTTCCAGAACAGAAAGTACGATAAATAGCTACAGTATACTGTAGTACAAAACTGTGTTTGCTACATTGAGCTGTTCTTTCAACTCTCCTATAGAAACACAGTTTGCTGCATCAAAACTACAAATCTAACCCTTACATCTTGACTGATAGGAGGATTAAATGGCAAGAAGAGGAAATGAGGAATTTAGGAGGCAAAGCTGTGTGTTTTTTTGACAGTGATTTGTATCTCGGTGTGTTTGCACATGGATCCACCTCGGAGTTTTCAGAAGAACCGTGGAAGTGTGAAGGGAACTTTTAAATGGTCACTGTGCCACTGAAAAGGTGTGTAATACTGGGATTTTCCAGGCATATGGAACAGAACCTTAGGAACTTTCAAATTCCACTGTTCAGCGGTCCACGGCCTAGTGGACAATTTTAGACGGCTGCTCATGAAGATGAAAAAAAATTAATATAAAAAATGTCAAATCAACTGATTTAATGGACCACAGGAAAACTATACATGCATACGTAAAACAAAAATGTATGGGGATACAAAAATATTTCAGGAGATTAGAAATAAAAAAGACCAAGAAGATAGCAGAGGTTAGGGCTGGGGAAGGAGGAAGGGGGTGAGAAAAGATGAGTGGGAGAGCAAAAATAAAAGTGGAGGAAAAGGAGATAAATGTGGAGGAGAGCCGTGGACAGAAATGAGCAAGCAAGGGAGGATAGGAGTGTATAAAAAGGGGACGGAGCCAAAGAACTTAGTTAAAGGCCGGGAGGGAAGAAGACACATTAGAGGTGCGGGAAGATGAATGTGTTTGTGTGGAATGTAACAAGTGTGTTTTCTGACCCTGCTGCCTGAACTTTGTGCTTACAAGAGCACTGGGGTTGGTACCAAGGCCATTAATGGAACGTGGTTCCAGAGCCTAAGAGCTTCAAATAATCAAGATTATAACATCCACACCCCCTTACGGCCGGGGTCAACAACTATGTTTACATATATAACTTTGTGGTTATGTCACCATCCCATTATTCTGACATATGACAATAAAACAAATTTCGCACAAGAGTTCGTTGGCAAGTGGAGACATAGTCACTAGGTGTTGTATGCGGAAGACGGATTTGTGTACATTTGTAGGGTGTGCGCCACACATTGGATTCACTTTCTTTTATTGCATAGTTTTTTTTTCATTATGTCTCCCAGGCGTAAGTCCGACATTTCTGATATTTTTATCTCCTAGACTACAATGTTGCGAGTGTGTTATCGTAGGTGACATAGGTATCTACAGAATTGTTTCATAAAAACTGGGTCGCAACCCTCAGGTGGGTCGCAAGAATTGTTTTTTGGGGGGGTCGTCTCGCATCATGTTTCCCAGGAGTTTACGAATATTGTCTATTGACTTGGGTCCCAAAGGTTTGGGACTTTTAAATTTCGGTCGCCAGAAAAAAAGTTTGGGAAACACTGGGCTACAGTATGTTCGCTGTAAGATGAAACTTATGGCGAAACTCCAGTTATATCATGTCGTAGGAACAGAACTCCGAATCGAGGATCTCTTATATATACAGTATATATATATTTTTTTTTTTACTTCCACAGATGCCCACAAACATGATCAACTGCTGGTTCACGCAAACTACCAACCTGGTGACTGGTAGTTTGCATAAACTTCTGATACCAATGTTGCTCCTCAATGCAGAACTCCAAAAATGACGAAGATGTGTTCGGGTTCAAAGCACAAAAGTGGTTAAAAAAACAACTTGCACTGCATTCCGAATGCTGTAAGTACATTGATCATGTGACATCCTCGTACAGTAAAGAGCATTTTGGATTGACCATATACAGTGGGTACGGAAAGTATTCAGACCCCTTTAAATTTGTCACTGTTTCATTGCAGCCATTTGCTAAAATTTAAAAAGTTCATTTTATTTCTCATTAATGTACACTCAGCACCCCATCTTGACAGAAAAAAACAGAAATGTAGAATTTTTTGCAAATTTATTAAAAAAAGAAAACTGAATTATCACATGGTCATAAGTATTCAGACCCTTTGCTGTGACACTCATATTTAACTCACATGCTGTCCATTTCTTCTGATCCTCCTTGAGATAGTTCTACTCCTTCATTGGAGTCCAGCTGTGTTTAATTAAACTGATTGGACTTGATTGGGAAAGGCACACACCTGTCTATATAAGACCTTACAGCTCACAGTGCATGTCAGAGCAAATGAGAATCATGAGGTCGAAGGAACTGCCCAAGGAGCTCAGAGACAGAATTGTGGCAAGGCACAGATCTGGCCAAGGTTACAAAATAATTTCTGCAGCACTCAAGGTTCCTAAGAGCACAGTCCATAATCCTTAAATGGAAGAAGTTTGGGACGACCAGAACTCTTCCTAGACCTGGCCGTACAGCCAAACTGAGCAATCGTGTGAGAAGAGCCTTGGTGAGAGAGGTAAAGAAGAACCCAAAGTTCACTGTGGCTGAGCTCCAGATGCAGTAGGGAGATGGGAGAAAGTTCCACAAAGTCAACTATCACTGCAGCCCTCCATCAGTCGGGGCTTTATGGCAGAGTGGCCTGACGGAAGCCTCTCCTCAGTGCAAGACATATGAAAGCCTGCATAGTTTGCCAAAAAACACATGAAGGACTCCCAGACTAT
>NW_007585190.1:0-2053 GCF_000523025.1 Cynoglossus semilaevis | reverse complement strand
AAAGAGAGGAAGGCCAAAGAGGAGATATATGGATGCAGTGAGGGAGGACATGCAGATAGTTGGAGTCAGAGTAGAAGATACAGAGAACAGGGAGAGATGGAAATCAATGATTTGCTGTGGCAACCCCCTGAAAAAGGGACCAAGCTGAAAAAAGAAGAATTTACAAAAATGAAAAAAAAAAATACTAATTTTGTCAGCTTTTGCTCAAAACCCATTGTAGAAGAATCAACTTTTATTGTTGTCCTACAAATATAAGCAACAAGAATTGCCTTCAGCATTTCCCCAAACCCTACGAAGTAAGGGGCGCTCTGTGCACATGAACTGACAGTGCAAGTGCTTGCTCAACACATCACTGTGGCCACAGGAATTTGAACTTGCGATCTTTCAGTCAGATCCTTAGTTTTGAACCAAAAATATTTTCGATTTTTTGCTGCAGATTTGGCTCAAATTTAACCCTCAAAGTTAAAACCCCTTCTCAGTGAGTAGTTTGCGACGTGCAGTATTTTTTCGCAGGTAGGGGGCGGGGATCGTAATGCTGACATAGCTACATGGTGGTAGTAAAAAAATACATAGAGGAAAAAAAGGGTCGTATCATGTGTTAAAGCCCGGACATAGAGACCATTCAACCATCAACCCAGACATAATTGGTCAACTTGATTTTTTAACGAGTAATAAGCCTGTTAAACCGAGAAAGAAATGGAGCAGCAGGGCTAACGGAAAGATGTTCACCCATCACTGCAACCTGTTTTTTTCTTCTTTTTTTTCAGCCTTAGATGAGATACTGTAATCCCACAGACCAAACACTTACTTAAAACAGTCAAAACAAATTATCACGTCATGAAACTTTTGAGTAGTCATGTGATGGCTAGAAGCTAATAGCCATCACATGAAGCTAATTTTTCTTGTCACATTTTAATTTTAATTGTTTGAAATTGAGTTTTTTTGTCTTTAAAAAAGTCTGAATAGTTTGAGCCGTCAGCCATGGTGCAGTGGCAATTTTCAAATGTCACAAGTGTAGTTGGTGCCCTCTTGTGGTCATGTATGGTATGATGTATATTTTCGATGTATATGTCGCATCAGAATAGAAACAGTGCCAGTCAAACTACTAAAGAAGCATGCTGTACAGTAATCCACTTCCTGGTCACAATCATGTCATTTCACATGCATACTGCAGGGGGCAGTGGCACTAAAATGCCAAAGAAGAAATAAAATAATGGAAACACAGTTGAGCTGAGTTAAAGGACAAGAGGCAATGAAGGGGTAGCAATAGTTTTTTGGGGGTGCAGGAAGTGTGTGTTTTTCTGGTATATCTATATTGTGGGGACATGCTTTGGTAAATGATATGTGGAGGACATTTTGAGCAAGATTGGAGTTAGGATCATTATTATGTGTCAAATCAGATTTAGGATTAGGATTAAGCATAGTCTGTATTTGTAATATTTAAGGTTTGGATTTTGGATGGATGGATTTGGGATCCATTTTGTCTATGTGAAGTGCTAACAAAACACTGTGGAAGTTAGGAATCATACACACATACAGATTTAAAGAACGCAGTACACATTAAGTCAGCTTTCATCACGTGGGATGATGATGGTGTGTGTTTGTGTGTTTTCACAAGGCCGCTTACTGTATATAATGACATACACTTCCACCGTAATAGATCTGTCACTCAGCGCAATTAAAGGAAAACACACATAAACTTCTGCAGAGCATATAACACAGACACACACACACACACACACTCAGTTCCCTTCTAAATTGTGAAGTTGTTGTGCTTTCATTAAAAATCAGGTCACAAGCTGTCACATTTTCTGCCTTGTAATTAAGAATTATGTAATATGACTCTGCCTGACTAACACAATGCATACAAAGGTTTACACGCACACGTTCATGTGTGCAGCTGTGCTGGTACAAATACACACTGCAGATATGTTTCCAAGAGTGTGTGTGAGTGTGTGTGTGTTCTGGTATTCATCATGGTATGGGGACATCAATCTGTTTACACACGTCATGGGAACCGATTTCATCATGGGGACCAAAAACCAGGTCCCCA
>NW_007585189.1:12993-20169 GCF_000523025.1 Cynoglossus semilaevis | reverse complement strand
GTAGTTAACGTCCCGATCGACTTCAACATGATCTAATCACTGCCCAGGTCCACCTCCTGCTACCTGCTTGCCTGCTCTCCAGACAGCCTGCACTCTATGCCTCCTCCATCCGCTTCAACCACTGCTTCACCTCAGCCATTTCCTCCATCTCGTTATCGGACCCTCTCCTTCCCCCTTTTCTCCCACGGCAAAATAAATCCTCTTTTCTCACCAACCGTTGTCTGAGCCTGCATTTTGGGTCATTACCTGCGTAATTATGACAAAATGAATGTGTGATATTCTATGTGCTGAATGTAAAGTCAGACATTCGCACATGACATGACATTTCCTAGATTTCACTAGTAGGCCATAGTCTGATGCTTCCTTCAAAGCCGTGTCTAAGGATGATAAGGTTTTGGAAGTAGAACGTGGCATCTCTTTAACTCTGCTTTTAACCTGAGCTAAAGAGACACGCTGCACTTAGCCTGCACTGTCCCAGCCAGGGCTAAGAGTGGTTGGCCACCTGCTCCTGACATGTACGTTGATCCTTTAAGTGTAACTTTCATTTAATATTAAGCAAGTAGCTCTGCAGTGGAGCATTTTGACAGCCCTTATTAATAAATAACACCCCAATATAGATATTCCCAAACCTCCTAGAGACACAACGCACTAAAAATACAGCACTAATATGGAACAAAGTAGTAAAACTTTCATTATTTTCTTTCTGCTTTTGAGAATAAACTGAATGCTAATGTATTTGCATAATGCTACAAACAGTTGCCATTATCACAAACACAAACACAAACTGACAGAGGTACCTCTGAGCATGGCACCGTCCCCACACATTTGCTCCCCGGGCAGTCAAAGCTGCCCACTATTCACTTTGGAGATGGGTTAAAAGCAGAGATCACATTTGGTTGTGTGCAGTGATGTGCTGTGTCACAATGACAAGTAGTTCACAAGTACTTCCTTTCCTTCTTTCCTTGAAGGGTCGGTTGTGAATGCAAGACTGTATATATCAGGTGTCCCCAACCCCCAATCCGCGGACCAGTACAAGCCCATAGGTCACTTGGAACTGGGCCGCAGGACTTTATGGACTTTTTAAGCTCCTGCGGGCCACACAAAACGGCTTGGTGGGCCGCATTTGGCCCCCGGGCATTGAGTTTGAAACTTATGTCCTAGTTCATCTGTTTTTATTTCTGAACTAATCCATATAATGTAATTAATAATATGGTAAAACAAAATGTTCAAAAAATATGCAAAACCTTTTAAGGCAGTGTGAGTAAAGAGAAACTACTAAAAGGTGTATAAATGGTGGCAAATACAGCGCACAATACAATTAAAACATGTTGATTTAGACTCTGCCACTTTTTAAGGTAATATAATCTGTTCTTATAACCCAGACTCATGTGTTGCATTTCTCTGGAAATAAGCCAGAGTACCAGTGTGAAGAGACAGACACAGAGATGGGTCAAACACTGCTGAGGACACTTCATGCTCAGACTTAGCAGAGAAGTCTGGTCAGTTCACAAACTAATTTAAATTAGTGACATTATCGGGGCCATTGAGAGGAAGCCAGTGTTGTCTGGTTTGTAAAAAGCAGCTGCTAATTTAAATCGCCAAGTTTATTTGCTTTCTGTGACTCCATTAGCCTGTGTCCAAATACTCCTGATTAGCTTAACCAAGGTAACCCTCCTGTTGTCATATTCTGTATACACCTCGTGTCCTCCGGTTCAAAATGACACGTCTTCACTAAACTACCAATATAAGCAGCTTAATTGAATTTTAAACACCAATTCTTATTCTTATTTTTCTTGAAGAAACAACTTGTCATTCATCACAAATTGTGTGAATACCTGAGTTTTCCCTCTTCACCTGGCAGAAAGACTGCATTTATTTAAGACACCACTCGTTGCTATGACACTGTCAATTGTATTATTGTTTACTGTATAGGTGGTAAGCAATATTTGTATGGTATTTCTATAGCTTAGGAGAGAATAGAAATGTGCAAAAAGGAGTTTTTAATGCAGCCCTAAGTAGGCATGCAGGTCAGTCTCATCTATCCTTTTCCAGCTGTCGCCATATTTGTGAAAACCCTATTGCTGGTGTGATAAATGTAAAATGTTGAGACAATGTCATGGGCATGTGAAACGGCATATCTTGGGGTCGTCCTCATGACATCTTGTTTTGCCACCCTGCCGTGTTTGTCATATGCCGCCAAGGAGCATGTTATTTTGACGTTTTTTGAAAGGAAAGTCTCTCTTCAGGGATTTCTTCTTCTTCTGAAGAGGATTCATCATGCTCTGGGTTGTATTCCTCCCCGTCTTCTTCTTCTGAATCAGAGAAGTCTTGTTGGACATCTGATAAAATCAGCTCGAGAGCCTATTCAATGTTATAGAACTCACTCATGGCAGTCCGCGAGAAGATCACCTGTCTTGTCTTGTTTACGTCGGCTACTGATTGATCTTAGACAGAACTAAAACATTCTCACATTCTGTGGTGTGTAACTAACTCCGTGACTGTGATTTTCAACTCAATTTGACTGTCGGATCATTTTGACCCAAAGACAATAGTTGTACCTTTTATGTACAGCTTACATGGAAATATGAATAAAGGCAAAAATTCACTTTTTCTAATGTTGGGGTCAATCTAAAAGTCATCAAATTTCAAGTTGAAAAAATATTGTTTAGGGGATTTTATTTGGTTTTTAACACAGTGGTGGGTAATTTTGACCCGAGGACAACAGGAGGGTTAATTTGATTCAGGCTTGGTCACAGGTTCAGCATATACGTGTACAGTGTGTGTGGGTTTTTGTGGTGAGATTATTCTTGTCCTGAAGGGAGAAGGTGCCATTACCTACACCGCCTACATGGCAACAGAACACCACATATTATCTGCTGTGCTATCGTTTAACTGCTACATCATGTTAGAGGAGAGGGAAAACCATTAGTCCCAGGCCATGCGACATTCCTCGGCTGTGAGGAAGCCTCCATTTCAACTTTAATGCCAGCTTAAGTCCGCCATAAACTGTGTTTGAGTAGTTGATTTAACCTAAGGACACGACTTTTACAGTCTTTGCACACTGAAAAGACCCGAAGTACAGACTGAAAGACTAGGAATCAAACGCTTCACTGCATCTGCTGACAAATCACAGACCAGAGGATTTGTCAAACCAGTGAAGGACAATGGAAACTGTCAAATGTTTGCACAATCTCTTGCACGGTATGCACTGCAGTCAACATTATAAAGATGTTTCTGTCACACCTTGATAAATCTCTCACAATGTTCTGTGCATCTTGACACTGCAGTGGTTTCGAATTTTCTTTACATTGTCCTCTGCAGTGATGGGAATAACAGCGTTAGAATAAACGCCGTTACTAACGGCATTACTTTTTTCAGTAATGGGTAATCTAACTAATTACTTTGTCTATCGTTATAACGTTGTTACCATCACCAACTCGCCCTTACTGCGCGTTACTGAAGCTACTCATTGAAGCTGTCATCCAACTTGGCTCACACAGACACAGAAGCTGCAAATGTATGTTTTTTTCCCTATGGCGAGTGTTCACACACAAACCCCCCTATGGCGGGTGTTTACACACAAACACAGCACACAGCAGCACACACACAAACTTTCAGAGATGGCGAATAGATCGTTTTCCGATGACGTCACGCTACTACCCATAGTTCCGTAGTCCGCCATCTTGTGTGGCAAAAGAGCGTATAGATAGATATTAAATACACAAAAGAACACCGATAATGGTAATTACCTGTTGTGTGGGGTTGTACCAATCGATCTGGGAATGGAGATTGCAAGTTTTTTTGACATAAAGCGATCTGTCACCAAGGAAAGCTGACGGAGGATATTTCGACAGAAAGAAGGATGCTATGGCTTTCACGTATTAACCTTGCTAATTTCGACCTAGATCCAAGCAAAAGGCATTACAAAGTCTGTTCTGAACACTTTAGTTTGGGTAATTACATTATACGTTTATTTAATTCACATGTTCAATGTCAATGTGATTTTTACATTAACATGCTGTATTATCTGGGTGTTAATAAATACCGCATGATATATATTGTCTGGCCAACTTTCAATGTACGCCCGCTTCCACTCAGCTTTGTTGACTTCGTATGGATCTTTTCCATTGATTATTTTTTGTCCAAGTATATTGCCTTTGTAATTATGTCTAGTGAATCTCTATGCAACAATTTCGTCTGATCTCCCTCCGGCGATTTAATATTCTTTTCTTTTGTTGCCACACAACATGGCCGATGGCGCAATGCATCATGGGTAATAATGATTATCGGAAAACCATCTATACAGGCACTATACTACTATAGTTTAACCTTGTCGAGGTAAAAGGTAAAAGTGTACATTCAGTACGTTCAGTGAACATTATATCCCATAGCAAATAGTTTGTCCACTTCCGGTGTAAACAACTCCAATTTAATGAAGCACATCTCGACAGAGGCTTCTACTACGTTGTCAATCAGTGACGGGGAGGCAGTAAAAAAAAGTACATAAAATAAATATGAATATTTTCCCCTGATCTGTGTTAAAGATGCATTTTCAGTATGACTCTAGACATTTTTGACATTTGATTAAGTAAAAATCGCTAAATTTGAGTATTTCGCAATCAAATACAGGGCAGAAATCCCGAGTGAGGCAGCAGAGAGCTGTGCCTCATATTTGACTGCAGGATCTAATACAAACTGGGTCGCAGAAATATTTGTTCTACATCATGACTCTCTACAGTCTATATAATGTATTTAATGTATGTGCGAGAGAATTGTCCCTGCTGATCGGACAAGAAAGTGCAGAGAAAAGTCAGCAGGGGAGACAGGCAGTACTCTGGCTCAGCACAGGGAGGCGTTAAAAGGTCAAAATTAAATTTGTGCTGCGCTCATCTCGATACTTTATGTGTTTACAGTAAATATGAATTGCTTAGACACAAGAAGGGTGCTCTAGCCATTTGTATAAAAGAAACGTTTTTGTAGGACAAATATGTTCCTGTTGGTGTAAGTGTAATTGATTTAATTTACACTAGAGAGTTTAAAGCACTTTGTGCAAAAGAGCATAAGAGAACCTCCACAGACCTACTTTTTTTAGGATTTCAAATCTTAGGATCAGAACTTAATCTCCATTCATGGCTTTTGTTTTCACCATGATATTTTGATATCTGAATCCATTTCAGAGTCACTGAATTAATAAATGTTTGAGGTAGAACATAGACGGGTACACAGTGGAAAAAGATGTAACTGTTAAGCTCACATTGTTTAACTGTTTACTTTATATTTGAAGTACAGTATGTCCACCAGTTGTCTTAAGTTGTAAAAGTTTGATTCATTTAATTTACACCACAGCGAGTTAAAAGCACTTCATATTGTTAAAATGTTTACTTTTTGTGAAGAAGAAAACAGTTGTACCAGTTGTGGTCTGTTGAGGTTCAATAAATTAAAACCTCTTTTCAGGTACCTGTCTTTGCTTTTCTACTCTACATTTTTAAACTAAAAAAAAAAAAGTAACGCAATAGTTACTTTCACTGATAACTAGTTACTTCAATAGTGGAGTAACTCAATTATTAACTCAGTTACTTTTTGGAAGGGAGTAATTAGTAACTATAACTAATTACTTTTTCAAAGTAACGTGCCCAACACTGGTCCTCTACTACATAGATGCCATCCATCCATTTTCATCCGCTTATCCGTTACCGGGTCGCGGGGGCAGCAGTCGCCACCCAAATCACATTACACCGTACCAACCCCCCCAAACCTTCCTGCAGGTGGTGAGTCCACTGGAAGGGAGCAACCACCCTAACCGGGATTCGAACTTGCCCAGGAGGTGAACCCTGGGGTTCCACACCAATGACAGAGACATTGCCTCTGGGCCAAAGCGCCACCTACATATATGCATTATATCCAAAATTCAAATCACAAATCATAAAAGATCATTAGACACCTTAACGGCTACAGCCTTCGGTTTACCTGGTTGGGCGTCCTAGCAGCAGGCTTGTCTTGGTGGTTTGCAAGAATGAGAAATGGCAGTGTACAGAGCTGTGGGTGCTGGAGGGCAGAGTGAAGCTCATTCCGTGCAGCCTCAAGGTCTTCATCTGATGATGCACTGTCCAACACGAAGATTACACCTTGTGACCCCTGGTAGTAATGGCTCCAATATTTCTTGATGTTGTTGGCTCCTGTAGACAGATTTTGTATCGTTAAGATTGATGGCGTCTATAACAAGTCTCTGTTATTACTGGTGTAGCAACAATGGGAGAAGAAACAGCAGCTACAGTAGATTAGGTCTGAGAAGATCCACCTCAAAGGATGTTAGTATATGCAATGGGGATTCTCCTTAGAAATATAGAAAGAAATAAGTACAGACATAAACCCATCATTATTAAAAACATGAAGACAAACAGACATTTAATTAAAGGTATTACGATTTAATTTAATTTGAAGACAAAACAAATGTTGGCGGTCTTCATCAATGATGCTCCTGTGCAATCAAGAAAATACTGCAAAATAGACAGACGTCACTGCTGGACAAACAGTAACAGACATGAAGACATTTGGTTTCAAAACATTTCACACTTTGAAGCTTAAATGTACCAAGTGATTCTTGCCGTTAAGTCATACATACTGTTGCCTGCTTAATTTTACCACCAGTTTTCTACTAAATAGGATCAACCTCTTCAAAATTAACATTGTGTCATGTGTGGGCATCGCAGGAAGCAGGCAGGACCCAAATGCAGTACTGGTGAGACTCTTTCTGGTGCAGGTAGTTTTATTTACAGAGTTCAAATTAACAAAACACAAAGAACTAACAGGCATGGAATTCTCTTTGGAACACTGAGACAGAAACCTCCGAGGGTGCAACGTCCCCAAGCACCCTTGGAACCACTGGCAAAAATGTCGGCCCCCGGGGCGACCCGGTCCGGAGACCCGTCGACCAAGTTTCGAATTTTTTTTTTTTAGAAATTTTTTTTTTTTTAGAATTATTTTTTTGGAAAACCCGGTCTTCCTGGTCGACCCGGTCCGGAGACCCGTCGACCAAGTTTCGACTAAAATGTCGACACCCGGGGCGGCCCCGCCGGAGCTGTGACCACCGTCGCCTTCGGAACCACCGGGGAAGTGGCCACTCTCGGGGGAAGGGTTTACCACCCCGGATTTGTGGGTCAACTTCGACACCAGCAA
>NW_007585189.1:7215-11876 GCF_000523025.1 Cynoglossus semilaevis | reverse complement strand
TGATGGAGAGGCTGCTGCAGGGAACGCTAAGCCGTGGTCAGGTTGCAGAGCGCTCAACTGTGCCTTCACTCTCTCCCATTCTCGCTGCGTGGCACCGAAATCCGCCAGGAGAGCCTCCCAGTACGCTGGGTCCAGTCTTGGTTGGATCATTCTGTCGCGTGTGGGCATCGCAGGAAGCAGGCAGGACCCAAATGCAGTACTGGTGAGACTCTTTCTGGTGCAGGTAGTTTTATTTACAGAGTCCAAATTAACAAAACACGAAGAACTAACAGGCATGGAATTCTCTTTGGAACACGAGGAAACACGGAACACGAGGAAACACAGAGTAGGAAACTCACGAACACGAAGATCTAACACAATGATCCAAAAACACACAATGATCCAACCCCGACAGAGTGAGGGAGAGGGGTATATATACACACAGGGAACACCAGGTGACACAAGTGAAGCTAATTAACAACAGATGAGTGTGATCCCAAAGATTACCCCACAAAGACAACAGGAAAACACGGAAACAGACAGACATGACACACTGTGCCCTACTAAAAAAAATTGAAACAAATATTTTCTTTAATTATTTGATTGGAACAGTTGCCACCCAGTGGTTTATTCCTGTTTTACATACCATGGACCATACACATGTATTCTAGACTGTACCAGCTTCTAAACCAATTCAGGAAATAAAAAAATAAATAAATACAGTGTTATCACGAGGTTCAACAATCATCCAGTTCATTTCAGGAACAAAAACTTAAAACGTATCACAACTGCCTAAATACAAAGGGATTTCATAAAAATATTCAAAGCCTGAAGTAGACAGGCTGTGGCTCTCTTAAGGACCCCCTACTACAAATAAATGGGCATCTCTTATTGAAAACACTCAACGTATGAACGACTTGACTTTTAATCAAAGATTACAGCAGCAAAAAGGAATGCTCTCTAGGAAACTCTATCCCACGGAAACTTGCTTGACATTTCATGTTTAAAGAAAAGGAATAATGGCATCTTTTTTTATTGTTTTTGTTTTCTGTTTGTCTACTACGTTCATTGATGTTTATCAATGTGTAATTGAACTCTCGAGCTGTATTTACCACTTGCAGTTTGTGTTTCATCCCGTGCCACAAAACCACAAACGTTTTGTTGAAGTACTGTGAACAAAAAGAGAGCGTACAGACAAAATAACTTACGTAGTTACGTAGTTCTCCTGGTACCATAAAAAATACAAACCCTGTTACTGTTATGCACACACTCAGAAATCCAAAACACACATTGTTGTGTGAAGTTCAAACTCATTTCCTGCCAAAACTTTTCAGCAGTTCCTCAAGTCCTTGTAAAGACACAGCAGTGAACTCCAGCATCAGTGTAGTAAAAACACACACCTGCCTCAAACTGAGTCTGGGCTCATTTTCAAGGCTAAACAGACTGTGTGTGTGTGAGAGAGATAAAAATAAAAAATATAGTCATGAAATGTTTAGAAACCTTAATCTCCCACAACCTTTAATTATTATTTATTTTAAAACCAATAATGTTATGCTTTAATTTAATTACAACTGATTTTAGCAGGTAGTGATTGGTAAATGATTTTTCCAAAATGCCCATCTAAAATAAGGAACCTAAAACTCATACTTAAAACAACCAAAAGTGCTCAAGAGAGTTTCTAATTCCAACTTTGTGCTTAGGCGTGGTTACTTTTAAACAACCAACTTCCTGGCAACATTACAATTAATAACTTATTGCAAATTTTTTTTTTTCATTTAAAAGTATCCTTTTTTATATTACAGGGTAACTTACTTTTGGGATCTTACTGTGGTTTTGTAATTGTTAGTAATAGTAAAGTACCAGCCAAGAAATGACAAACTGTGAGGCTGGCAAATGATTAAAGTTCATACCGTGCTCTCTGTGACATTTGAATTTCCAACCTTGTGCTCTTTACTCCCTTCGTTCTTTTCTTCCCTGACTCTAAAGGAAAAAAAGAAGAGGAGGGACTAGGTGTAGCCCAAGAAGAGGAGAAAGAAGAAGGTGAAGAAAGGATAAAAAAGAGGTAAGTAAAAAAGAAAGAACACCGAGAAAGAGGATAGGAAAGAAAGATGACAACTACAACAAAGAAGAAGACTGAAGACAAAAAAACCTTGAAATTTGTTGTAGGAACTGATATTTGGGAAAAAAAGAAAATTAAATTCTAGGTTGTTTCACTAAGGTGGTCCTACAACAATGTCCTCTTTGCTGCAGTAGCCTGAGCTTCGTGTCTTGACCCCTTTAGTTCAGTGTTTCTTTTTTTCTGGGGACCCATATTTTAAAAGTCACAAACCTTTGTGACCCAGGCCAATAGACATTATTCGTAAACTCCTTCGAAACATGATGCGAGACAACCCAAAAAAAAAAATCTCTTGTGACCCACCCAGGGTTGCGACCCAGTCTTTGGGAAACAATGCTAGTTCCATGCTTAGTTCCATCATATTGCACAGGTGTCTTCACTCTCTAGATTCACTCCCTTCAGTGAACTCTCCCACATGAACACACACCAGACTGTGACCTTGACAAAAATCACAAAAGCAGATGATTGCTGTCCATCTCGGTGCTCACTGCTGCATGGTGTTTACTGACTCTCCATAGAGATTAATAAAACATATGAACTTCACTTCACATCTAATTCTGTTTGTTTATTGACTCGCTGAGGAACTAACTCTCACAGTTACAACAGACTGGAAAACCTGTTGCTCCTTTTTCTCCTTTGGTTTGACTTGCTGAATTATTTTTCTCATGCTGCTCCACTGCTCTGTTAGTGTTTATAATTGTGTAAATTGATAAATGTCTTAGTTAGAAATAGAAAGGAACTTGCTCTTGTTTTTAAACTGTTACATAATTTTATTTAGTCTGAGTTTTGTAATGATACAAAATATATGATTGATCCATCCATCCATCCATTTTCGTCCGCTTATCTGTTACCGGGTTGTGGGGGCAGCAGTCTCCATGACCGCCACCCAAATCACACTGCACCTTACCAACACCCTTGAACCTTACTGCGGGTGGTGAGTCTACTGGAAGGTACCAACCACCCTAACTGGGATTCGATCTTGCCCAGGAGGTGAACCCTGGAGTTCCACACCAATGACAGAGACATTCCATTCCACAATAAGAATAGTCCCTGACTGCGAACATCTGTTAGAAACCCATATGACAATTTACAAATTCACTTTTGGTCAGGTCTCTTCCTGTTTAAGACAAACTTTCCCTGTTGAGCAAAGGAGCTCACACTGTGGTCATGTTTGACAGAAATGAAACCTACATTTTGGATGGCGATGACTAAAATGGAGTGGTTTTATTCTGAGATGTCTTCAAATGCTTCCTTTGCATGTTGGTGGCCCTAAAACAATTGGTAGATTCTCTGTGATGTTTACCTCGCCTTCGTTTTATATATTCTGTTCGCCACAGCAGCTGCTAATAAACATAGCCTTTAGTCATCTGTTGTTACAGCCACTGAAAGCATGGCCTCGAAATTGCTAAATTAACCCACAGATTAGCAATAGAATAGCTTTATATTACTATAGTTGATACTTTTAAGGCTGTCCCAATGATACATTTTTAGCATACACAACTAGGGATTTATGCAATTAATCCCAATTAATCATGAATGCTATTAATCACAATTCATCCATCCATCCATCATCAACCGCTTATCCGGGGCCGGGTCGCGGGGCAACAGTCTGAGCAGGGACACCCAGACTTCCCTCTCCCGCGCGATTCCTCCAGCTCTTCTGGGGGGACCCCAAGGCGCTCCCAGGCCAGCTTCCCCTAGGTCTCCTCCCAGAGGGACAGGACCCGAGCACCTCCCGAGGGAGGCGTCTGGGGGCATGCGATGTAAATGCCCAAGCCACCTCAGCTGACTCCTCTCAATGTGGAGAGGGGAGAGGAGCTCTACTTCGAGCTCCTCTCGTGTGACAGAGCTCCTCACCCTATCTCTAAGGGAGTGCTCTGCCACCCTGCGGAGAAAGCTCATTTCAGCCGCTTGTATCCGGGATCTCGTTCTTTCGGTCATGACCCAGAGCTCATGACCATAGGTGAGGGTAGGTAAATCGAGAGCTTTGCCTTTCGGCTCAGCTCCTTCTTCACCACAACGGACCGATACAGCCTGTCAATCTCACGTTCCATCCTACCGTCACTTGTGAACAAGACCCCAAGATACTTAAACTCCTCCACCTGAGGCAGGACTTCCTCCCCAAACCGGAGGGTGCAAACCACCTTTTTCCGGTCGAGAACCATGGCCTCGGACTTAGAGGTGCTAATTCTCATCCCAGCGGCTTTACACTCGTCTGCAAACCGCCCCAGTGCATGCTGCAGATCCTGGCTCGAAGAAGCAAACAAGACCACATTATCCGCAAAAAGCAGAGATGAAATCCGGTGGCTCCCGAACTGGACCCCACCCGACACCTGGCTGCGCCTAGAAATTCTGTCCATAAAGATAATGAACAGAACCAGTGACAAAGGGCAGCCCTGCTGTAGTCCAACATGCACCGGGAACAAGTCCGACTTACTGCCTGCAATGTGAACCAAGCTCCTACTCCGATCGTTGTCCACCACCGGGTTCAGGGATTGCCGCCACGACAGGCACTGGAGACCTTACGGCCGCAGCTTCAGACAGCCGCGCCAACAATGGAAGCGGG